>NC_080715.1:25204354-25314354 GCF_019097595.1 Hemibagrus wyckioides | reverse complement strand
GATATGTTTTTAACATCTTGGTACCAAATACCACAACACACCTTTCAAGGCCTTGTGGTGTCCATATCTTCATAGGTCAGAAATGTGTTGGTGGCACAGGGGGACCTACACATTATTATGCAGTTTTAATGGTATGGCTCATCAGTATAAATAGTTTTGCAGATTGGGTTACTTGTGCTTAAGTACAATTGTTTGTGATATTTTATTAATAAGCAAACCATTTTTTTTCTGAAAAATTCCCACCACAATTGTTTCCTGGACAACTACTACACAAATGTGCTAAAGTGGACACCCACTGATCCTGACCACTCAAGTATTTCACTGATGTAGTGTTCTAAGTAACAATCGTAATTTATGCATAATTAATTTTTTCATTTTTCTCATTTTTTATTATATTCATCTACCTCTATATACAGTAGGGTCCAAAAGTGTGAGACAACTAGTAAATAATAATTCTTTTCTAATTTAATACAATTTTCATTGCAAATGATTTTACTGACAACAACTTGCATGAAAAGCAGAACCTTTTTTCTTTGTATTTGGTCTGTCACCTTTTTTGCTTTAATGACAGAGCTGGAATGGATTCCACAAGTTTGTGCAAAACGTTTGGATCAATTAAAATCAAATCCCTCAGAGTGTTGTCTGAAAACATGCTTTAATAGAAGAGATGAGGCATGAGTCCTTTTCTACAAAGCGTTATCATTGGTAATAGCACATATTTGCCTATAGGGACTTGGAAGAGTTTGAATTTGAAAAATGTTTTCTACATTTAACAACTCTATGTTTTATTTTTCACAATGTTAAAACATCCTGTTCATTTATAATTTTAAAATGGAAAAAAAAAAAAAAAAGATTTTCAATATGGTCTCAGACTTTTGGACCCAACTATAGTTCCATATTTAATCTATATCATTTCATCTGTGTTTATTTGTTTAACTTGTTCTCTTCTCGATTCTGTTCCTATATGCAGATGTTTGAAAAGATATAAAACACTAAGCATTAAACAAACTGGATGATCTTTACCTTGCGCTGAAAGGGGACATGCACATAGGCTTTGATGAGACGGTTTTTGTGATACATCATCAATCCGTAGTGCTCCATGTTCTCTTTGTTGTAGCCAAATGTGATTGTTATTTTTTTTTTCTGAGACAAAGACTTAAGGATCATGACTATTAAAACATTTGAATTATTTAATATCTTACTAGAGCATCATTAGTTTATTTGTTTACATTCTGCTGCTTTAATATTTAGTGCAAGGATACCAAACATTCAGGTTTGTATGTGTCCGTCCGGGTCTTTGCTAGAGTTGTTGTGATAGACTGAGCTTCAACCTTCTGCCCTTGAAGGATAATCTCCATTCTTGGATTTAGGTACAGGATTTTACAGTATTCCTAAATCACGAGAAAAATAAACAATTTGATTTGGCTGCATGTTGATAGAGGTTAAACTTAATTTTGAAACTGCACCTGAAAGTTTATGAAAGAGCTGCTGCAAAACCTCAATTCAATTCAGTTAGCACATTCTCACTCACCTGCATATCGAATCACACACGTTTCTCACTACCATATACAGTGTATATAAAAAGTGTTCACAACCCTGTTAAAATGTAATGCTGAAATAAAATGTAGATGAACATGAAATTGAAATGTTTCCAGTAAAAAATAACCTGGTTGCAGTGGTGGGCAGTAACAAAGTAAATGTAATTCATTACTGTACTTGAGTATCTTTTTCCAGTATCTGTACTTTACTAATGTATAAAAAATGTTGAAACTTTTTACTTTTACTCCACTACATTATCTCACATCAAAAAAATAAAAGAAGAAGAAAAAAGAAAAGCTGTTGTCCAATTGCAACACAGCAAACATTAAATGAAGAGAGTGCAAATGCTTTGGTAGAGCAGGTTGATATTTGACCAGTCACTAAATAAAATTTCATTCATTCATTCATTGTCTATACCCGCTTATTCCTAGGATTCCTAGGGTCACGGGGGTCTGCTGGAGCCTATCCCAGCGCACATAGGGCCAAAGGCAGGGGTACACCCTGGACAGGTCGCCAGTCCATCGCAGGGCCACACATAGACGTAAATAAAATTTCATTTATATATATTTTTCCATGTAAATCAGAATAAGATTACTGCACAAATACTGTAATTTTCCATCACACACCAAAGCATAAGTTAATTAAATACTGAAATATTGACTGTGCTGAATTTGTACTATTTTCTACAGACCCAGTCTTTATATAAGGGTCCTTTTTGTGTACTGCCTATGCACAAATACCTGTGCCATGTAAACACTGACACACACACACACACACAAACAAACAAATGTGTCATTTTAACATCTACATGGTAAAGTGTTTTATCAGGTTTTAATTTGTTACTATCTTACATATAACATAAATCCTAACAGGAAAACCTAATTGATCTCATATCCTGCTATTATACAACCACTCATGTTAACTGGCATCTGTATCATGATCATGTCTAAGACCTTGTATTAACAGGAATGTGTGAGCAGTGTGACAGATTCTTCTCACATAAAATGAATAGTTACTTACTAAAAATGGATCTAGGATACATGCAATATTTTTTTTCACATAAGTACATTTGGATATAAGTACTTATCTACTCTACCTCAAGTAGAAATTCAAAGTAAGGACTTTTAGTAGGGTATGTCTACTTTCACTAAAGTACAGGAGATGTGTACTTTGCCCACCACTGCCTGGTTGTGTAAGTGTTACCATAACAAATAACCTGATCTACACACCCCTTAAATGGCTGATCTATTATTTGGGATTATTGAGAATCACTTCACAATAGGTGTACTCATATACTTTTAAATATATTTTAAATGCGATTGGTTAATTCAATAAGATGCTATTTTAACAGTAGTGAGCAGACATCTACTGTGTACCTGACTGTTACTCCTTGTGACATTTTGCCAATTCTTTTCTTATTTGATTTCCAATTTCTAATTTCACTTTGAGATTGACTGACCTGCATTGTTTGTCTAATGTTCAGTTTCTGTTTGACCAGAATTTGCCCTATGTTTTGGTTTGTAAATAAACAACTTGCACTTAGATCCATGTGTCCAGATATTATTCCTAATTTAAACATATCTATGACAATGGTAACAATCCTAAAACCCTGCTTTCTGAAATGACCACTCTTACCTAAGTGTGCTTAGCCAGTGAACTCTTACAACTTCATATATTTATATTATATTTGCTGATTAAATTCTCACCCGTAGTGAATAGACACTCTCAGGCACTGACTTGCTTTCCTGACCCTGACGCTTGTTTTTCTCCCTGAATTTCTTGTACACATCATCAAGGATCCGGATGTCTTTGGGGTCCTTCATGAAATCAAGTTCAAATTCTCCGGAAGATCTGCAGCAGAATAATTGGAGGAGAAAAGAGATTGAGGATTTATGGTATCATTTCTTACAACCCAGAAATTCGTTCTTAGCACTCAGCAGTTTAGCAAAATAAGGTAGGCTACCCTGTCCAAAAGATTTTTGCAGCACATTTTAAGTGAGATATCACATGTATATAATTATACTGTATTGCTCAATATAAACAGTATAACTCATCATTACAAGTATTACAATTTGCTCCTAAAGTAAAATGTAATTCCAGTTTTCTCTCACATCCTGGATCTAAACAGAGTTCCCATATAAAACTACAGTAAACTAAATTAACTCTATGTATGTTAACCTGTGTAGGTTCCAGATGATGATGCGGGTTCCACTTGAGTTGCTGCACAGTGTTTCAAAGACACTGAATTCAGATAGCAGTTCTACCTCATTCTTAAACAAAGAGTGTGTCAGGATATCACTAAGACTCTCTGCATGCTCTGGTGCAGCACTGAGTGAGCAGTGAGGTTAAGGACCAAATTACTCAGACATATTTCACATCATATATGTATTTTGTATAACTACATATATCTCATAATTATTTCACTACATACACTTCAATCATTTATCATAGTTACAGCATAATATGTTTTCAATACAAAATGACTAAACTGAAGAACAGTGTGACAGTTTAAGCGATTAGGTAGTTGGCTATATCTTGTTTTTAAAAAAAAAAAAATCTCTTGCAGTAAATGCTCCTATAATATAGATTTAATGTTCAATATTTCTATCCACCATCCTTAAGAAATATAGCTATCTGTATCTAGGTAAAGGATATCAGTCTGTCTTGTCTTGGTGAACATGACAATAGGCACTACGACATTCTGTGCTCCTGTCCTCTCGAGGTAAGTCTGTGACAGGAGACCCACACACATGGTGTTGGCTTGCTTTGAGAACACAATGGCATCCTTCCCCAAGCGCATGGAGCCTGACTTAAAACCATTACCATAAAGACCGACTGGAACATGGTCTCTTACTGCCTGCTTATCACTGAAGCCAAAACTGAGAGAGAGAGAGAGAGAGAGAGAGTGCGCACAATGATTGAACAATAAATAAACAATGATTTTGTCACTGTGATAAGTAAAGTGAGTGAATTGTGAATAGTGAATTGTTTGTGCAGTTAAACTGTATTAATGATTTATCTAATTCCCTTCAGAAGATTAATTTGTGCTCCAGACCTCAGCATTTTGTGCATCTTGTCATAGTCCATGCCATTTCCATTATCCATGAAGATGAGGCAGTCCTGGCCTTTGACTGTTGTTTTATCAATCCACAATTGTTTTGCACTGACATCTGGGTCATAGGCATTGTCTGTCAATAGGGAAATAAACCCAAATAAAAATGTGAAACTATTTCCTATGTAAAAAAGTTTTTCTTGTTCTTAAACTCTTGTGTACTCTAACTCTTATGTCTTATGTATAGTATAGCTTATTTTCAGTAAACACTCTTAAGAACATAGATCATTTTAATCAGGAAAAAATATATGCTTTAAACAGCACAAAGCTGTACAAAGATGGAAGTGGGAGGCCATAAAAAGAGAAAAATGAACCATTAAAAAGAGGAAGCTTGTAAATATGTAGATCATTCCAAATAGTTTACCATGTTTAGTAAAACAATTTGCCAAACCCCCTTGGCCACTGATTCATTGCTCATTGATAATACAGGTGCATCTCAAAAAAAATAAAAGATCATGAAAACATTCATTCTTTTTTGCAAGTTACTTCATAAAATAAATATATATATGTTCTATTACATGTAAACAAAAATGTTTTTTATTTTAATTTTGATAATTGTGGCCTACAGCTCAAAAACACTGAAAAGGCATATCTCAAACATTCAAATATTTCATTTCCACATTGAGCAATTCACTTTTTATGCAGTATAAATACCAAAAAATCTCACAATTATGTTCAGTACACAATACCACAATCATGGGGAAGACCCTCCATAAGGATAATAAGCCACAGAAGATCACTGCTGAAAGGGCTGGCTGTTCACAGAGTGCTGTATCAAAGCATATTCATGGAAAGTTGACTGGAAGGGCAAAGTGTGGTAGGAAAAGGTGCACAAGCAACAAGGTGACTGTAGCCTTGAGAAGACTGTCAAGCAAAGAAGATTGAAGGACATGGGGGAGTTTTACAAGGAGTGGACTGAGGCTGGACATCGAGAGCCACCACACACACAGATGTGTCCAGAAAATGGGCTACAAGTGTTGCATTCCTAGTGTCAAGCCACTCCTGAACCAGAGACAACAACAGAAGTGTCTTACCTGGGATAGGTAGAAGATGAATGACAGTTGTCCAAAGTCCTCTTTCATTTACATTTACATTTCTGACATTTGGCAGTCGCTCTTATCTAGAGCGACATACAAGAGTGCTTTAAGTCTCTATCATTGAAAACATTAACACTGGTTCAATAGGTTACAGACTTAGGATACCATTAGCCTAAAATTGGATTTTTTATTTTTTTTTACATAACATATAACAATACATAAACAGGGAAAGATAAGAGCTAGTTTAAGTGCTTCAGGTAGGTCTTCAATTCACACCTTAAGGGTGACTGAAACTACTCTTGATTAATCACCTGAGACAACTAAGAAGCATAGACCAACACTAAAGGATCAACAAGCTATACAATATAACACAGTTCAAATAACTCTAGAACCAACCAAGTTAAACAAATAGTATGCAAAATTCAGAATCCTACCTTACCAGATGGAATAGATTCAAATGAAGAGCTAAAGCACACTGAGCTAAAGTAAATCTTTTCAGATGAAAATAAATTTTGCATTTTATTTGATTTCACTTAATTTCATTTGGAAATTAAAGTCCCAGAGTCTGGAGAAAGAGAGGAGAGGCACAGAATCCCAGCTGCTTGAAATCCAGAGCGAAGTGTCCGCAGTCAGTGATGACTGGGGGTGCCATGCCACCTGCTGATTATCATGCTTCCATCTACTGACAAGCTTTATGGAGCTGCTGATTTCCTTTTCCTTTTCCTGCTGAACCCCTGCCCTCAGTGCCAAAACCACTCATAACTGATTTGCTGACCATGGTATTACTGTGCTTGACTTGCCAGCCAACACACCTGACCTGAACCCTATAGAGAATCTATGGGGTATTGTCAAGAAGAAGATGAGAGACACCAGACCCCACAATACAGATGAGCTGATGGCCACTATCAAAGCAACCTGGGCATCCATTACACCTCAGCAGTGCCACAGGCTGATCGCCTCTATGTCACACCACAGTGATGCGGTAAATTGTGCAAAAGGAGCCCCAACCAAATATTAAGTACATAAATAAACATACTTTACTCAGAAGTTTGACTTTTCTGTATTATGTATCATTTCTATGATTATCTTATGAAATATTCTAATACTGGATTACTGGATTCTAATACTGGATACTGGATTTGTGATTTTCATGAGTTGTCAGCCATAGTTATCTAAATTTAAGGCTTGAAATATTTCAGTTAATGTGTAATATACCGGTATCTAAAATATATGAATGTTTCAGTGTTTAAATTGTGGGAAAAAAATAAATGTTTCATTGATATTCAAATTTTTTGAGATGCCCCTGTATGTGTTTACAAATTTGGTTTACAAATTCTGTGTTCAGCAAGGGTACTGTAGCAAGAGATATGATACACTAGGTATTATTGTATTTTAACACACACCTGTCTAGTAATTTGTTAAAAAACATTTTTTTAGAACAGATTATAGAGATATAGGTTTTGGCTCACCAATCAGTTCTGCTATAGCACTGAAGGGCCACTTATGGCTAGTGGAGTTTGAGTGCAGGAACTGTGGATTAATCTTTAGAAGGAAAAAACTGTTTAATATGAATAAATACAGCACTTATAAATAATGCTTGCATAGGGTTATAGAGAGAGAGAAAAAAATGTCACAACACATCATTTTCAAAGGGTTCACAGTGTTTTCAGAAGAAGACAAAGAAGACAAAAGAAATCTGGGCAAAGAGTAAAACAATGATAGTAAAACCAGGCTGTAAGTTCTTACCACACTTAATGGTATTCCACTTTTTGTTGGTGATTCCATTTTTATTTAGATACCAAACTGCTGTTAGATCGAAAATAAGTAGGAGAAGGAGATTGTCATGCTTTGCAGGTTTATCACATTGTTAGAACAAAGCACAGATTTTATTGACTTTAGGAAACTCCTCCCTTCAAGACTTGAAGGGTGGATGCTAAATATACATTCAGTAATTGGTTAGTTTTCAGATTTTGAATTTATACATGTACAGGCTACAGTGGTTTGTTTTCTTTGCACTGAAAATCAGATCTGTGCCTTTTGTGAAGAGGTACTACAGAGTTTTTATTTTCTTCTGTAGTATAGTGATTGGATTTTCACAGTTACCCAACAACAACAAAGAACACCCATCCATGAATAAATAGAGAACCAAATGGTTAGAAGTTATGAGTGAGGGGGGGGAACAATAGATATTACAGTTTTTAAAACTCAAGATGCAGTTTCAAAATACAAAAACACACTACCATATGTGTTGGTACACATGGTCCCTGAAATTTTCTTTTGTAATGGGGGATTTGAAAAGCAACCACTGCTCTTCTGTGATTTCTGACAGGAAAAATCATTCTTCACCTATGATGCATCCTGCATTTCTTGTATGTTTTAAGGATATACATGAATTTTTTTGAAGGACTAAGGGTTCATTGTTCCTATTGTAATCAACTGATTTCAAGTCATCAAAAAAAATGTAATATATTGAGGTAAAGATCTTTTCTTAAAAAGCTATGCTAAACATCCCAATAAGCTAGAATTTCCTGGTTTTGCCAGGTCTAAGTATTTGGTGACAGTCTGACAGGAGGTCTGTCCATCCTAGATTCAGTATAGACTAATCAGAATATACTCACTCATCATAGTGGTTACACTCTTGATCACATTCTAACATTTAGATATAAAGGAAAATATCTGAAAATATAGTCACATTTCCACAGTCCATTATCTCATCTCATTTAAAATGTGTCTTAATATATGCATTTTACCACATTACCAGGTCAAACATACATCCATGATTGGATCACCAGCTGACCCCACAGAACTGAATCAGGTGACTGATTAATTAGAGTCAACGCTTAACTAAACCCTAGATAATGTAGTTCCATTTAATAATTCAAGAGAAACCTAGCACCCTTGAATAGTGACAACATGCACACCTTAAAAAAGACCACCAGAAAATTAGAATATAAATAGTGTCAAACTAAATTGGTAGTATTTCAAGTATTTCATAATACTGTAGAAAAATTAACTAGGAATAAAACCATAAAATCAATATGCAGCAGAAGTGATTTCATGAACTATTTTCAAAGCTGGAATGCAGAGTTATAAGAGTAAAAGGTTGATGTCACATGAAGCAAATTCTTTTAGAGAAGGGGGACCATAGACAGGGCCTATATGCCTAAAGATAGGATGCGGTCTTTTCCTTGGCATTTAATGCCTGTGGATTTGGATACAGATGTCCCTCAGATTGGTAAATCTCAAACATGAGATGATGAAAGAGTATACATATTGATCCAAATGGGTTTTTTTCCTATTTCAAACATTAATGAAAATCTTTTAAAACATTTAAATGGGTATAATTTTTAATAGAAATAGACTTAAGGAATGATGCATCTTAATAGGAGTGGATATATTTTTGATATAAAATAAAATATCAATTGCACAAAAATTAGAAATTTTTTTAGACTTTACACCAAACTATAATGTCTTGAATAATAACAGGATATATCCTACTCTGATGTGCATAACACTGAACGCTTCTTTGATAGTGCACAAGCATTGGTACAAACAGGAAGTCAGTAACCATAGTGAAGGAAACCACAACAGATAGCTTCCTGGAAAAAAGTTTGAATGATACCACAACGTTTCTGTTTATTTAAACCATGGCATGTCTACCAAGCCCTCATTTAAAAACAGTTACAAAATCAGAATTGGAGGAAAATAACATAACAGGAAGAAACCATGAAAAAATAAAAATGAACCTTTTAGAAAACACTTAGAACAAGATATTTGTTTTACTTGATTGTACAGACACAGGAATGAATTATATAAACATAATTAAATGTTATTAATGGTAAACATGGTAAATTTCTAACATTCTTCAGGCAGTTAAAATGGCAACAGCTCCCTATCCACCTAACCAAAGACAAGGCAAGCAATAAAAATCTTAATGCATTGTCAAGTGAAATTTAAAGAAGTTAAAAAACAAAAAAAACTGTTTCTATGTAGAGGCTGCCTCTGCAGCAGAGCTCTCATTTACAACCTGAGTGAGAATCTCATCGATGACATCACAATCGTAATTCACCTGCTGAAGGTCCAGCCCAGGGACCCAGGTGACCAGGAGACGGGCCACTGTTTGTCTGAGTTCTCTTAATTTGAGGCTAGATGAGGAGAAAGCCAGATAATTACAGATTTATATCATTTTTTAACTGCACAAACTGTATATATATATATATATATATATATATATATATATATATATATATATATATATATATATATATATATATATATATATATGTAATTATGTATTATACCAATTATACCTGTATTATTATTATTGTATTATATAGTATTATTGGTATTGTACTGTTGTACTGTTCTAGAGTAGAACTCTTACTTGTATGTCTCTGATCTGTCCTGGGTCTCATGCTGCTGTGTACCAAAGTCTCTTCCTCTTATTGAGTTGGAGGCTTCTGCTGAAGCTGCCGTACTTTCTTTATGGGAGCATACAGGAAAATCGGTCTGGACCTCTTGATCTTCTGCACATACCTTGACCTTTTCAATTTCTCTCTTCAACTCCTCTAAATCTTTCTTCAGGCTGTCACAGGAGGTTGACAAAGTGCAGTTATCTTTTTCTAGACTGTCCACCTGTGTGTGTGTGTGTGTGTGTGTGGTGTACAAAGATGGAAGAAAAAAATAAAAACTGCAGTTAGAGGACATTACATGGTACTTTTTTAATATTGTACTTTTTAATTATTAGTGTTAATTATTTATTTGGACATATTTTGTTTAATTAGGTTACCAATTCGCTGAGGCTAGCTTTTGTGTATGAATTATGATAAGGACTTTTTTTCTGTGTTTTTACTATTCATTAGGTGAGAGAAAACAAATTTGACCTTTTTTTCACTTTTACATTAATTTTTCAAAACGTCACTGAATTGTCCATTCCAGTAGATTGCAAGCATTAAGCGTGTTCAAACAAAAGCAATACTTCTTAATATAATAATGAATATAACAGTCTATTACGTAAAAAAATATATAAAAATTGTTTAAAGATAACCATAAACATATTTCACAGCACTATGAAAAACAGAGCATTAGATATTAATATAGTCAAACCTCACTTAACGAGCACCTCCCATAACGGGTGATTCGCAGAATGAGCAAAACAAATTGTAAAAAAAGTGACTCACTTAACGAGCAATGTTTTGCACAACGAGTGACGACGAGACAGCGTGAGGCGGCTTCTCGGCTATCAATCTGTGTTTAGTGCTCGTTCCGCCAGCATCTTAGTGTCGCTTGTGATCATACATTTTTCCAAACTTGTGTTCATGAATAAAGACTGGTAGAAAAACATCCTCCGAGAGCAACTTCTCCCAACCACCCAAGAAGAGTTTAGTGACAAACAATGCTTTTTCCAGCATGATGGAGCACCTTGCCATAAGACAAAAGTGATAACTAAGTGGCTCAAGGACATAGAACATAGAAAATTTGGGTCCATGGCCAGGAAACTACCCAGACCTTAATCCTGTTGAGAACTTGTGGTCAATCCTCAAGAGGTGGGTGGACAAACAAAAACCCACAAAATCTGACAAAATCCAAGCATTGATTTTGCAAGAATGGGCTGCCAACAGTCAGGATGTAGCCCAGAAGTTGACTGATAGCATGCCAGGGTCAATTTCAGAGGCTTTGAAAAAGAAGGGTCAACACTGCAAATATTGACTCTTTGCATAAGCGTCAATAAAAGCCTTTGACACTTATGAAATGCTTGAAATTATACTTCAGTAGATGTAAAAGATCTAAAAACACTGAAGCAGCAGACTTTGTGAAAATTAATATTTGTCATTCTCAAAAGTTTTGGCCACAGCTATACAAGACAGGCATGTAAAACAAAATAGCATCGACCAGTATACAGTCTGTGTGGTTTTTAGTACAAATAGAGGATGCTTTATATTGTAAACCTATGTAGAAGTCCTTAATGCCACTCGCACTTGTTTCTTATGCATGGTACATACTGATTTTGCCTTACCTGTCTGCCATTCATTATTATGAACAAAGATCATCACTCATCTACAATATACATATTCAATACCAATAAAGCTGTGATATAATGTAATCCACTTTAGTGGACACATAACTAATCATACTGTAAGTTTCTTTGACATCTTTAAAACAATACTCGAAAAATATTCGGACAATATAATTTCTTACCAATTACTTGATGTAATACAGTCAGATATTCCCGAGGTAGATGAGCTTTCTGATATTATGTTGGCCATCATAGATATCATACAATTTTTTTTGTTTATTATAAGTAGTATGGTGTATGGAATTAGTGTCCCCTCTAGCAGCTTTTATGCATTTATACTATTGAAACCCTTGCAAAAGACAGTAAATGTCTTTTGTATAGCTGTCCACTATAGTAACCACTGTGACAATGAAAGGGCTAACTATGAAAACTATTTTTTCTACTTCTTTTCAGTAAGGGGATATGATTGGAAACTAATCTTCATATCACAAGTCTACACATACTTTTTACCCACCTTAAGCTTTAGCTCTTCTCGCTCCTTGTTTCTGCTGTCAATTTCCTTTAACAGAAGGTCAATCTGACAAGCCATCTCATCATCATCTAACACAGATTGCTGGCCTTTTCTCTCCCTCTCTTCTTTTTCCAACTTCAGCCCAATAAGCTCTTCTTGGAGCTTCTTTATCTCCTCTTTGCACTGCAAGTACAGCACTTTGTTGTCTTGTGTCTCCTCTGGGCTGGTCTGTGTGTATTTTTGGCTGTGTTCCTTCTTTAGCGTTTTTTGGGTAAGCTCCAACAACTGGCTCCTCAGTTCCTCCACTTGCGAGTTGAGGATAAGCAACTGAGCGTGACTCTCATCTCGCTCATTTGTCACCCCCTCCAGGAGTTCCAGCAGTTTGTCCTGCTGCTCCTGGGCCTCCATCACATCAAGAACTGAGTTTTTCAGTTTTGCTGAAGTCTGATCACCTCGCCTTATTTCATCTGAGTTCTCCCTATGGTTTAGCTCTCCTTCTGACTGCACTGTACTGTTAGACATGTTTCTTTCTTGGTTTTCTTCCTCTTGGCTTGGTACACTCTTCTGTTGGGCTCTTATTTCCTCATTCCTCATCAATTCTTTGTTTGTATTCCTTTCCACTGGAGGGAAATCTTTTTCAGATTCAAAACAATTGCCATCATTTTCACCATCTTTATTCCCCTTTTCTTTTTCAACCCTTTCTGTATCCCCCACTTCCCGCTTCACAACTGGTTTTTGTTGACTCTGGGTTCCAACGCTGACATGCCTGATGGATACATGGGACAAAGCTTCATTATCTTTCCATGCTGCTTGATCACCATCACCGTCAGAATTGTCTAGGATTGGTAAGGAACAGAACTCAGATGAGGCTGTGGATGTTGATGGCCTGCTTGGTGTGCTGCTGTCAAATCTGTCTCCTATTCTGGCTCTTTTCATTTTTCCATTCTCTTGGCTTAGGCCCATGGGTCTCTTCTTACTAAAATTAAAAAGAAATTTAATCATTCAGATGCTCTTAATGCCATGTTATTGTGAAGGAGCAGGAAATGGGGTGAGTGATCGAGAGATGTCATTACCTTGCTGAAGTAGGTGTGTAGTGTGTAGTGGGAACTTGACCAGATGTGGAGCCTGTACAGTTAATGATAGATTCACACTGGTAATATGTGTATCCAGTAAAAACAGAGACATACTGTATATAAACACACACATAAAAATAGGTCCTCACCTGCATGTCTCTGGGAAGGGGAGGTGGGTGTTCCCTGGACAGGGCTCTGTTAAGACAGAGAGTGTGTTATACAAGCAGTTTCTACACTGTGAAGTAGGTTCTAGGAAATTTGACATGCAAGCCTACTGCATGTGTACTGTGATCCTGCCTGTTAATCCATCAACGCTTTTTCATTTCATCATAAGCAGTCCTCAGCATAGCCTGGTACAAACTAAATGTATTAGACAAACTTACTGACATAGGCAATGCAATATGTTTGTTCCCCTCTTCTTCTGATAATGATTTGCATATTCTACTTAAGTCCTAAGGATTAAGGCCAGTTGATCACTAAGAATTTGTTTTTCTCTTGTCAAGTTGCCCTTTATATTGACAAATCTGCCAAACACCCTGAACACAGCCTATACAGTCAGACGTCACACATCAGCTTTGTATGATGTTTAACTGAAGTTATTTCCAGCAATTGAGGGGAGCTTCCCTAATATTTGGACAATGCTAGATTTTTAAAATTGTAAAATGTAAAATTTATTCATATCCTCTCTGTCATGGTTTTACCCCACATTTCTTCATCGCGCCTTGCGCTCCCAGGGCGGTGGCCTCCTTCTCTTAATTAACGGTATTATTAATTAATTAATTAATAATATTAATCACACTGCCTGGCATCCTGCATTTGGGTTCCACATTGTGTTCCCTGACATTCTCATTAAAAGAGCTCTTATTGCAATATAAGTGCAATTACCATGGACTGCACTAAGACCTTTCTGATATGTGGGTACAATACAAAGTAAATGCAATACAAAAGAAATGCTGCATTAGTTAGTCTGAAATAAAAGTTCTCACGCCAAGTTTGAGCTGGAGCCTAAGGTCCTTTTGTTTCTTTGAGACATCAGCATTTTCTTTGGCCAGTGCTAATATCAGCTCAACCCTTGCCCCTTCCTGCTCCTGCTCCACCTGAAACAGACAGATCACTACTCAGTTTATGGTACAATTAACAGAGGCAATATAATAAAAACAGTAATCATTGTTAGTATTCATATCCATTTACTCCCCATGTTATCATTATTATAGTCTTGAAGATTCTCATAACCACTATAATGGGCACATACACTATATGCCAAAAGTATTCGCTCACCTGCCTTGACTCGCATATGAACTTAAGTGACATCCCATTCCTAATCCATAGGGTTCAATATGACGTCGGTCCACCCTTTGCAGCTATAACAGCTTCAACTCTTCTGGGAAGGCTGTCCACAAGGTTTAGGAGTGTGTTTATGGGAATTTTTGACCATTCTTCCAGAAGCGCATTTGTGAGGTCACACACTGATGTTGGACGAGAAGGCCTGGCTCTCAGTCTCCGCTCTAATTCATCCCAAAGGTGTTCTATCGGGTTGAGGTCAGGACTCTGTGCAGGCCAGTCAAGTTCATCCACACCGGACTCTGTCATCCATGTCTTTATGGACCTTGCTTTGTGCACTGGTGCACAGTCATGTTGGAAGAGGAAGGGGCCAGCTCCAAACTGTTCCCACAAAGTTGGGAGCATGGAATTGTCCAAAATGTCTTGGTATGCTGAAGCATTCAGATTTCCTTTCACTGGAACTAAGGGGCCAAGCCCAGCTCCTGAAAAACAACCCCACACCATAATCCCCCCTCCACCAAACTTTAGACTTGGCACAATGCAGTCAGACAAGTACCGTTCTCCTGGCAACCGCCAAACCCGGACTTGTCCATCAGATTGCCAGATGGAGAAGCGCGATTGGTCACTCCAGAGAACGCGTCTCCACTGCTCTAGAGTCCAGTGGCGGCGTGCTTTACACCACTGCATCCGACGCTGTGCATTGCACTTGGTGATGTATGGCTTGGATGCAGCTGCTCGGCCATGGAAACCCATTCCATGAAGCTCTCTGTGCACTGTTCTTGAGCTAATCTGAAGGCCACATGAAGTTTGGAGGTCTGTAGCGATTGACTCTGTAGAAAGTTGGTGACCTCTTCGTACTATGCGCCTCAGCATCCGCTGACCCCGCTCCGTCAGTTTACGTGGCCTACCACTTCGTGGCTGAGTTGCTGTCGTTCCCAAACACTTCCACGTTCTTATAATACAGCTGACAGTTGACTGTGGAATATTTAGGAGCGAGGAAATTTCACGACTGGATTTGTTGCACAGGTGGCATCCTATCACAGTTCCACGCTGGAATTCACTGAGCTCCTGAGAGCGACCCATTCTTTCACAAATGTTTGTAAAAACAGTCTGCATGCCTAGGTGCTTGATTTTATACACCTGTGGCCATGGAAGTGATTGGAACACCTGATTCTGATTATTTGGATGGGTGAGCGAATACTTTTGGCAATATAGTGTATTTCAGGTATGCTTAATGCTGGCAGTAATCCACTTTATTCTGGTCAACATCATTGTCGATTTAAAAGCCTATCCTGTGAACAATGGGGGTGAGGTGGGAATACACCCTGGATTTCATTTGTAGGATACCCTACACACACATATTCACACACTCATTCACACCGAGCTATATTATTCATTGCACCAACTCTTCCATTTTAGCAATTCTGCCAATTAACAAAACATACACCACCAGTCCCTGTAAACAATGATATGCTGCAACTGTAATAATAAGGCCCTTTCTTTAATCACTTTTTTTTACTACAGTTGCTATGTGGCTCAGATAGAGCCAAAATGTGTTTTACTCAATATATACAGAGAGAGAATGAAAGAGACACTTGACAAATCAATTTAAAACATAATTCACCTGCTGTCTGTTCTTCTCCTTCTGCAACTTCTGATTTTTCTCACTGTTTCAAAAGACATATAAAAGATTATATATAACATTATAAGAAGCATATGTTAAAAAAAAACTTTTATAATAAACAACAGGATGCATTACTTACTCCTGTTTGTACGTTTTCTGGTTTCTGGGTGCTTCATCATCCGAATCCTCTGGCTCCTCTTCAACTGCACAACTCCTGAGAGAATTAAGCAATTCACATGTGTAAGCTAACGCACACTATATATCCTATAAACAACAATTAATTTTGAGCAAATGATTGCCATTCAATCTTTTCATGTGACTTAACCCCAGTTTTTGATATATGCTACATTCCAGATTTATTCCCTTCTTTCCTGTTGTAATAACCTCTAGACTTCTGGTAAGGTTTTTCACTATAATTTGGAACATGGCAATGATTCTCATTCAGGCACAAGAGCATTAAGTAAGGTCAGGTCTGGCTTGCAGACAGCATTCCAATTCATGCCAAAAATGATCAGTGTGGTTGAGGATAGGACTTTGTGGAAGGCCAGCAACGTCTTTATGGATTTGTACACAAGGGCATTGTCATGCTGGAACAGGTTTGGGCTAGACTTTTTAGTTCCAGTGAAGGGAAACTTTAATGTTACAGCATACAAAAACATTCTAGACAACACTCTGCTTCTTTGTGGGAAAGTTTGTGTAAGAATTACACGACTGTGATTTTCAGGTGTCCAAATAGCTTTGGCCATATTGTGCAATCATGATCAAAATGTACATTATTATGACATTTATTTTTCTAGATTATATATCCCTACACACACACACACACAGACACAGACAAAAAGAAAGAAACACTCACATGGGAACAGGTAAACATACACTTTTGCAGATACAAACACACCTGAACTGGGGGTCGGGGTTCATGCGGCAGAACCACTTTTCAGGAAGGCACAAGACATCAATGCAATCAGGAAGTTTTCGCCATCTCATACATTCATCACATTGCACCCAGTTTTGATCTGGTTTCTTCCTGCAAGTTCACATAAACACACAGACTTTTATCCACCAACTCATATTCTCATGAACCTCACCAATTCTTTTTTACAGTCTCCCACTGATCCATTTCAGAAAGCCTGTGCCCAAAGTAGCATCAGATTCTTGTTCTTGTCTGACAAGAGTGGATCTCATTGTGTTCTTCAGCTAATGTAATCTGCCTTAAGGTTAGATGTACCATGCATGAGATACTTTTTTGCTCAACAAGGTTATAAAGAGTGGATATATGAGTTACTGTGGCCTTCCTGTCAGCTTAAACCAGAGCTGCTACTCAATTGATCTTTTTTTTTTCCTCATACCATTCTGTGTAAACTCTATTGTGTAATGTGGTAAAAATCCCATTTCTGAAATTCTGAAATATTCCAACTTACACACCTGGCACCAACTACCAATGATCAAGACTCATTCTTTGTCTATTTATCTATTTTTTAGGCATCATATCCTGGAATAGTCAAGGTTGTTCCATGATTTAAGGTAAAATGATCAAGGTTTGCATGGATCAACCAACCAATATATTTATTTTCTCATTTTTGTGTGCATACTCATAGTAGAGTTCACTATTAACAATTTTCTCCACAATGAATAATTCATGCAAATCAGGCATCTTTGAACACACTTGTGACAAGTAGCTATTCACAAGTGTGTGTGTGTGTGTGTGTGTGTTTAATTACTCACACATCATCCTCAACAGGTACAGTGCAATGAATTTTATTACGTCTGTGGCGGATTTCCTTCCAATATTCCTCAAGCTTAGTACTTACGTTTTGTATGGTTTTCCTGCAGAGACACAAAACATTAACCACACCAGATCCACTCCCATACATAAAACTCCCAATGATCACATAAATAAACTAGAACTTTTGCCTAAAACCACAGTTTGACAAATGTGCATCCAAGACTCCACGTTTGGGTAACAGAAGATTTCACCAATGCATGCTATGACATATTTGACCTTTTCAAGAATGCCACTGCCCATACAACACTGACCATGGTATCACCTGTTCACTTACATTATGATTGACTTGACACCATCAAAACTTAACACTGCTTTTTTTTTCTTTTAGTAAATCCTGATAGGAGTTGCAGTGGATCAATTTGATCATTTGATTTCGCACGTTTTTTTTTTTTTTTTTTAACATCCGAAACCCTTCCAATTGCAACTCTCCCCAATTTCAAAAATCAAACCTGGGTCATGGGGTTAAGAGATGTTCAGAGATTGACCACTACAATAAGAGATGCAAACTATAAAATCACCACAAACCTGTCATTTCATCTTAGATAATTGCAAAAAGTTCCATGTTGCATTTTGTCGATGCTGAGCTATGGTTCAAGCCTCCTATCAAATCCAGAGCCTTGAGAACCTAATGAAAGCTTTTGGTAAGACTGAACTTACTTCCTACTGTGAAAAGCTATTAGCTCTCCCTTAGTCATACAGAATCTAATTGCATGTCTTCTTCCTATGCCCTTGGTGGCCTGAGTAGAAATAGGAAGAGAGCATCTGTTGTGCGGGGGGCTAGTGTTACATCCTGTCAAGCCCAAACTCAGTCTGGGTAGACTGACACTAATCTAGTAAAACCTGTTTAGCCCCAACTGTCTATTTAACTCACTATTACTTGTATACTATTTAAACCATGCATGTTTTACAAAATGTCATTCTATGTAATTCTTAGTCTTTCCTCTGTGGACATTGTTATAAATATTATGTGCTTTTTTCCCCATTGTGGATTCTGTTGTGACTGTGATTGTGGACAAACAATAACTTTACACCTGAAACAACACACCTGTATTCTTCTGTCTTCTCAAAGTCCTGCTTGTTGTGCATTGGGTTGAGGTAGTTACACTCTATCACCCCAATAACTCCCACTCCTGTTTTGTTGGCCTAGTAACAGAACACAATGTAAACGATGTAAACCTTATGTGAATTATGTGGTATTCTTAGTCTGATACCTAGTGAACAAGTATAGATGTATTTATTAATAGAGCCTTCAAAAGCACTTCTATAAGTCATATGCCAAATGCCATAAATGTAAATATGCCTACGCATAAGACATGAACGATCTTAGATGTATCCTTTGTCAGAATATATATTACATCATTAAATAAATCTAGAATAATGGGTGAGAGCATGGTTTACTGCTGCCTCATGTGCTCCCTGATTGCGTCCTGTATACTCCCATGTAATAAAAACTTTACGGGAGGTGGATTGGCTAGCCCCAAGATGTCGATGTGTATGAATTGTGCCTTGCAAATTTTGAATTAGAACGACTATAAATACAGTACAACCACTAAAATGTACCATCATTCAGTATAGTTAGCTTTCCAGTTCCATCCCTACTTAAGAAAGTACTTCAGACATTAATCTGGCAAAATGTAAAAATAGAGTGCTGCTTTTTATATTAGGAACTTCACAAACTCTATTATCCTCACCTTACGCTGACAGGCAACAGGTTCATAGGCTTTGATGAGGCGGTTTTTGTAGTACATCATCAATCCGTAGTGTTCTTTGTTTCCTGTGTTGTAGCCAAAGGTGATTTTAATTCCCTTTTTCTGAGACAAAGACTTAAGGATCATGCCATAAAAACATGAAATATGTTTCGTTTTACAGTAATCATATCTTAATCATTCAACAGATTTTATATAACACACTCTATATACTATACCAAATATTTGGCAAAAGGATACAAGAAATGTGGGTTTGTACGTGTCCTTAATGATATGTGCTAGGCTTTTGGAGACGAGCTGAGTTTTTACCTTCTTCCCACAAACAATAATCTGCATTCTAGGCTTTAGGTACAAGATACTGGTGTACGCCTGAATTAACAGACAAATAAACACACACATGGCACGTGGTCAGCACTGTTATCTCAGTGAACTGGCAAACTGAGAAATGGATGATGTTAATATTCTGTGGTTTAACATCTCACCCGCAGTGAATATTCACTCTGAGGTGGTGATATTTCGATCTCTGGCCCCTTGTTTGACTCTTTGCTGCAGTCATTAATGTCAATAGGGAGCCGAATATCATAGCGGTCCTTCATGAAATCAAATTCCAATTCACCTGAGGACGTTCTACAGCAGAAAAAAGGTAATTACCTGAAAACCCAGTGAAGAGTACCTGAACTTTGTGTCTAGTATTAAAGTTCTCTGTACTACATACAAATTTTAAGCAACCCATTACAAATATATAATAAACATATCTGAACTGTAAGTGGAATGATGATATGAATATAATGGTGTGATAAATGTATAATTCAACCCACAATCTTCTTAGTGCTCTTTACTGCTTATCAATCAGTGTGGTCTACAATGTATTAAACATTAATTTTGTAAACTGAACTTGAAATCTAAACTACAATGTATCTGCACTTTCTATCAACTTTTTTGTGTTTTATCCCCCATTTCTTTCTCTCTCTTTCATCATGGTTACTTGTGTAGGTTCCAGATGATGATGCGAGTTCCACTGGAGTCAACGCCACATGGGCCATTAATGGCCTGAAACTCAATTAGCAGTTCTTCCTTGATGTTAAACAAAGAATAGGTCAGGATATCATGAAGACACTCTTCATACTCCCGTGCTACACTGGGTGAACAAAAGGGTTAAGGAGCAAACTGTACAGAAGAACATTTAAACACACGCATTTCAATATTGAGACCATGATATTAGTTCATAGGGTGTGAACTTAGTTATAGGCAATTTCTCTTTAATCTATCTACATATAGGATATTGTGTTCAGCATTTGTAAACTTGACAACAGGCACTATGACATTCTTTGCTCCTGTCCTCTCGAGGTAAGTCTGTGACAGGAGACCCACACACATGGTGTCAGCTTGCTTTGAGAACACAATGGCATCCTTCCCCAAACGCATGGAGCCTGACTTAAAACCGTTACCATAAAGACCGACTGGAGCATGGCCTTTTACTGTCTGCTTATCACTGAAGCCAAAACTGAGAGAGAGAGAGAATGAATGATTAGATATATGTCCATGTAATTAAGAAACAACAATAAATGAAGAACTGTATACATATAAACAATTTGTGCTTGCAGTTAAAGTGTATTACTTATCTAGATTATCTAATAGCCCTCTGAAGGATAATGCAGGTTTCGTGAACACTCTACTACCTGAGCATTTTGTGCATCTTGTCATAGTCCATGCCGTTTCCATTATCCATAAAGATGAGGCAGTCCTGGCCTTTGATCACTGTTTTATCAATCCAGAATTGCTTTGCACTGACATCTGGGTCATAAGCATTGTCTGTCCACATGGAAGAAATACAGGAAAAATCAAATACTATAACTGATACTACTTGCAAGTTTTCCACTTTCCAGGAGTATTTGGATATCGTAGATATCTCTAAAAAGCATTTGAAAAATGCAAGCAAACCCCAAAACAAACAAATCCTGGTCCCTACAAAGTCATGGCAGGATCTACTTAGCTCTTGCTTCTAATTTGCATAATTTGAATCCAGCTGAATTTTTTTTTTGCCATGCAGTGTATATGTACAGGTAATGCTGCAAACATGTTCAGGATTGCAGACAGAAATACCAGAACAGTTCTGAATGGGCCCTGATGTCGACGAGCATTCAGAGGAGAAACAACGCCCAGCATTATTTTACTGTCAAATGAGAGATCTGATTTCAATCATGCTCAAATGTAGCTTGTTCTCATGCCTTTTTTTGTTCTTCTGATAGTAAAACTTGCTTGAATGGAAGTGGAAAGAGATGTGTATTTTTTCTGTTGTTTGTTTACAAACTTGGAGCTCTCTATACACTCTGAACTATAACAATGTGGTGTGTGGGAAATTTTTGCCTGCTAAGATAGCAAAACAGGATCAATATCAATTCAAACCATTCCATGATATTGAATAATCAGTATATAGGGAATTTATTCAGCTGTGACAGTACTCTGTAAAATATTTACAACCCCTGGCAAGGAACAAAATGTCCTGAAAGAACAGCAACATTCATTGTATAGAAACTTAGAAAAGCAACCTAAGGATAAATACCAGTGTAACCAAATCAATGCCAATGCTAACTATTGTTCTAAAAGAAAACAAAACACAAGACCACAACCCTGGCAGCTGCCTAATGTTTGGCTCCCAACACGTCCTAAGAAAAACAAAATATCTGTAAAGAGAGCTAACATTGTACATTTCAACAGAAAAATAAAAATGTCATGAAACGGAGTCAATGCCTTTTCTAGAAAATAATAAAATAGCATAGCATTTAATAAATATTACTTTTAAAAGTTTCACAAGTATGCTAAACGGCTGCATATTAAAAATAAAACATGTATGGTTAAATTACAGGCTAATCAAAACAAAAGACTGGAAAAATATAATCTTGCTCTAATTTGTTCTTTCCAGTTATCTCAGGGCAAAAATAGTTGTAATAATAATGTAACAGTAAGAAATTGCTCAAACAGGCATATAAGAAGTAAAAAAACAACTGGAATGTATAGTGACTTACCGATCAGTTCTGCTATAGCGCTGAAGGGCCCAGTGTGGCTTGTAGAGTTTGTATGCAGATAACGTGGACAAACCTTTAATCAGGGAAAAAATCACATGAAAGTGAAGTAGCAGTATTTACACTTCCAGATCTAAAATGCTGAACATTTGAAAGACAATAGAAATGAAAAAAAAAAAGAAAAAAAACGTGGAGCAGGTTGCAATGCTCTGATGTCAGGTATGTGATATTAAACATATGATTTAATTATCCAATATCACTTTAATGACTACAGTAATTAAGTTCTATATAAATTACATAAACGTCATTTTCTATAAAAAACTATTGTTATAATGAATGTTCATTTCATGAACATTCAGCAACACTAAATATAACTATAAATGGTTATTCAACTTAATGTGCACAATAAGCATAATGTCTTGTTCAGTAAAAATGAATAAAGTAAAAAGTAAACATTGTAAATGTTGCCAAATAGCATGTAAGACAAATAAACATTTCAGGAGATGCCTTTATAGCAAAATAATTTGGAGTATTAAGCTCCACTTCTTGCTAGGTGTATCACTCCATCCTGTCACTGATAATTGGCCAAATATCTCCTTGTGTTTTTTTTTTCTTTACTTATTAGCTGTATTGCTAATGTATGAGTAATAACTACTTCTTCGTCACTTTCCTTTTTTAAGTGACTGCAAATAAAAACAATGCTCAATTTGAGAAAACGTAGTGCATTAGATTAACATTTATTTGAAAAATAGTTTGAGAGAAAGAGAGAGATTGAGTGTGTGTGAATTACCTGCATCTGTGTCGTGTGTCTACTAATAATGAAGCTGTTAATTTAACTACTCAAAAATAACTGACTTTATAATCAGACACATAGATCAAGTAGTTTGATAAGATTATATTATAACTGCTTATGAATATCACTTTTTATTATAATCACTCATAATGTTGTGTTTTGTGATGTTATGGTTAATCCCTGCTCTGAGAGTCAGACTTGAAACACTACATGTGTCCAGCAGGAGTCTGAACAGAGGTATAAACCTCTTGCAATGTCACATTAAACTTCTCCACTTCATCAAATTGCCCTGACAAACACTGAAACTTTCATACACACATGAACTAAAATATTTCAAGCCTTTCTTCTTTTAATTCAGATTATTATGGCTCACAATTCATGAAAATCAAAAATCCAGTATCTCAAAATATTAGAATATTTAATAAGATAATCAAAGAAATTATTTCTAACACAGAAAAGTCAAAATTCTGAGTAAATATATCCATATATGCCCTTAATATTTGGTTGGAGCTCCTTTTGCACAAATTACTGCATCAATCCGGCATGGCATGCAGGTGATCACCCTGTGGTACTGCTGAGGTGCAATGGAAACCCAAGTTGCTTTGATAGCAGCCATCTCTCATTCTTCAGACCCTGGGACCTTAATTTCCAAATGAAATGTAAAATTTACTTTCATCTGAAAACTTTGGAGCACTGAGTAATGCTCCAGTTCTTTTTCTCCTTAGGGAAGAAATGATTCCAGGGAAGATGCTTCCCCATGTCCTTGAATCTTCTTTAGGCTACGGTCATCCCGGTTGCTTGTGCACCTTTTCCTACCACACTTTGCCCTTCCAGTCAACTTTCCATGAATATGCTTTGATACAGCACTCTGTGAACAGCCAGCCCTTTCAGCAATGATCTTCTGTGGCTTATTATCCTTATGGAGGGTTTCAGTGAGTGTCTTCTGGACAACTGCCAAATCAGCAGTCTTCCCCATGATTGTGGTATTGTGTATTGAACCTGACTGGGATATTTGTGGTAGTTGTACTCCATAAAAAGTGAATTGCTTGAAGTGGAAATGAAATATTCTTATTTTTTAAGATTTGCTTTTTCAGTGTTTTTGAGCTGTAGGCCACAATTATCAAAAATAAAATAAAAAAAACATTTTAGAGTACATTTAATGAGTCTGGAATATATATACTTCTCATTTTCTGAAGTAACTTATTAAAATATTATAAAAATATTTAACTTTACCATGATATTCTACTTTTTTATATATATATATCTCATGGGAAAGTTAAATATTTTTATAAAATTTTAATAAGTTACTTCTTTTTCTAGTCCACCGTAGAAGGCAGTAAGGAAACGTGCCAGCATGCGATAACATGTTTTGTGATTATTAGACGAGCATAGATTTTTTTTTTCTTTTCTGCGTCATACTTTTTCACATTGTTGTGGTTAATCATAGCGTGCTTTGAGGTTGTAATCATTCTGGCTCATAGACTACCAGACAACAGTTTTATTTCCGATGAAACAAAACTGAGACAGACTTCTCAGTGTACTCTCAGCTCATCTGTCAGTTTCAGTTTTAAGGTCCACCTTAAAACGACGATGTTGCTTCATCAGAAACGAAACTTTTCATTCTAGCAAGTGAAACACCGAAACTTGCAGAAACATTTGTACGCGAAATATGGTCATTTTTGTGTTTATGAAATTCATGTGTTTGTTTAGAGGGAATTGTGTGAGTAGCCAAAGAAAACTACATTAAAGATGGAATTAGTGTATGTGGAAAATTAAGTGAACCCGCAGCTCAGCTGCATTGGTAAAGTCAAGTGGGTAACAGATTCAGATGAAATAGATTTGGGTGGTTAAATAATCAGTTAAGCAGACCAACCAAACCACTGTAGTGCACCCACAAAGACCAAAATACAAAGAGGAAAGAAGCTATCTGAGGACATCAGGAAGAAGGTGGTGACAGCACATCAGTCTGGATAAGGCTATTAGACCATCTCCAAAAGATTCCAGCTCCATCCATCCACTGTCACAAATCATACATCATCATACAAAAGGGGGATTTATCATGACCACAACTCTGCCTAGAAGTGGATGCCCATCAAAACTATCGTCAAAAAGCACCAGAAAAATAATACATGAGATAAAGCCCAACCCACACATCACCTCTATAGAGTTGCAGACCTCTCTGGCAGCATCTGGGGTAATTGTACATGCGTCTACAATCAGACGAAAATCGAAAAGATTTGACATTTATGGGAGGGTTGTTAGAAGGAAGCATCTGCTCTCAAAAAAGAACAAAGCTGCCCATTTTAACTTTGCCAGAGAGTATTTGGACAAACCAGAGGGCTTTTAGAAGTAATGCAACAAGACAACAACCCAAAGCATTCAAGCAAAACCACCAAGGAATGGTTAAAAAAAAAAAAAGAAGATTTGTACTCTGGATTTGCCTAGTCAAAGTCCAGACCACAAACCAAACAAAATGTTGTGGCTAGACCCTAAGTGGGCGGTACATGCCAGATGTCGCTCTAATCTCTCTCAACTGGCTGATTTCTGCAAGGACGAGTGGGCAAAAATCCCCAAAAGCAGATGTGAGAGCCTGGTCAGTGGTTACAGAAGGCGTTTGGTTGAAGTGATGGCTGGTGGCTGGAAATAGGAGGTGTAACGAGCTACTAAATAAAAGGGTTCAAATACTTTTGCACAAGTCACATTTTCAGTTTTTCTGAGATAAACTACTTTTGTTGAATAAATAATTACATTATATCTTTTGTGTGTGTGTCCATCATTTGGAAAGTCTGCTTTACAAATTAGGGTTTGAATGCACATTTGATTATTTTATAGCATGAGAGAAAACCAACAAGTACAGAAAAATGTCCTTCACAAGCTGTTTGGGGTTTATACATTTCAAGAAACATAATTCATGCAGCTAATTTATTTATGTTTAATTAATAAATAAAAGTATTCATGCTTCAAAAAAGAATCTCCTATCCACTTCCTGGGCATTTTATAGGAATATTTAAAAATATGAATTAATAACTTAAAAATATTTTCAGATGTATTTCATACTATATTACCCCAACAGGGTTTCAGCACTTAGTTCCTTACCCAGTGAATTAACATATATTTATTGATATCAATAAAAAAATGCTATAATTGTAAACGTAAATACTGAAAGGAAGAAAAGGAAGTGAGTTTAACTTGATTCTGTGCCACTAAAAATATTTAATAGCATATAAAACTAATAGTAATAATGCTAAGAAGAAGATAAAAATAATAGCGATGTTACTACTACTACTACTAATAATAATAATAATAATGTAACCTAGTGTTATTCTTAGTTTATTCATTTTGTATGTGTGTGTGAATGCATATACAAAATGAATATTAAACATCTATAATTACTTAAATAGAATAACCACTAAGTCTGTTACAATAATAATAATAATAATAATAATAATAATAATAATAATAACAACAATAAATTATTATTATTATTATTATTGTTGTTGTTTTTATAAAAACAATACTAATTTGTGAATGAAAATTCCACAGCAGCTTTTATTTTTGTTTGTTTGTTTTCTCGCGTTTCCCCAGTTCCGGTGTAAGGTGGTACGTTCCACACCACGCCCGCTTTCGATTCTTATCAGAATTTTAAAAACTATACGCTTATAACATATAGAAATTGTGTCCTCGCGTTACACTGCTATATTAAAGTTTATTTCTATTTTGTGCAGATACTCTTTTAACAAGTAAAAACCGCCATCTGCCGGTGACACACTGCATTAGGATTTTAAGGTGGACTGGAAATGTTTCACTACCAAAACGAGCCAACTACAGGGTCCTAGAGTTACTGCCAGGATTGTTTAACAATGACTCTGTTATTTAACAATGCCCTTTAACAACATTATGTCAATGACACCTTCACCTGATGGGTGTCAGATAACAAGATGGCAAATAATGACTATGCGTGTACTACACGAATATATACACCCAGAAACGTATGACCGTACATGTAATTTCACACGATCCACACATGGCTATATGCTTTACTGTTCGTTGGATGAAGTATAAGTTATAACATGAAGTTTACTCACTGCGCTTAAAGGTATCCCTCGCGTTGTCTGAGCCGCCATGTTTGTAAGGGAATGGCGCAGAGAAGGTCTGAGTGGGCGGCACCAGCGACTGTTTCATCGAAATGCGCCGTGTGCACACATTTTTTTCCGCACAACCCATCTCGGTGAAACGTGCTGTACATGTGGTTAGTACAGAGCCATGGCCTCTCCCTGTTTAGAGATCAGGCAACTTCCGGGTGAGGAAAAAACTGCATCCGGCCTTATCTCCCTTACGATTACTAGAGAGACACGATTGAATAGCAAGCTAAAGGTATTAAGTTAGGGTATGTTGGGATCAGAGGCAACCCTAATAATTATTAAATATTTATTAATTTATAATTTAATGCTATTATTATTATTATTATTACTGGCCCTCTTCATTGTCCTCCACCCTTTAATAATAATTATTATTGTTGTTGTTCTTATTATTGTCATTATTATTGCAAATAATATTTGTTGTCTCATGGTGTGTTTTTTTTTAGTTATTCTAGTTATATCTGTTAGTAATCTGTTAGAGCCTATTTGATTAGTATGCTTTCTCCACCACCCGTATATACAATGACACACATAAACCCATATGTGCACACACACTCATACACAAGCGCAGACACATGAATACATATACAGGAGTTATCAGATTGAAGGACTTGTTATGCTGGCTATCAGTATACACTATATTACCAAAAGTTTTGGGACACCCCTTCAAATAATTGAATTCAGGTGTTGTTTTTCAGGGGTTGTGATTGGCCCCTTGGTTCCATTGAAAGGAACTCTTAATGCAACTCCATATTAAATTCATGTGCATGTAAAGGTAGTCATCCCAGTTTTGGAATAGCTCTCTGCTCAAGATTCTCTGTTCAAATTCATCTCAAAGGTGTTCTATCGGGTTGAGGTCAGGACTCTGTGCAGGACAGTGAAGTTCCTCCACACCAAACTCTCTCATCCATGTCTTTATGGACCATGCTTTGTGCACTGGTGTGCAGTCATGTTGGAACAGGAAGGGGTCATCCCCAAACTGTTACCACAAAGTTGGGAGCATGAAATTTGTGTCTTGATATGCTGAACCATTAAGAGTTCCTCTCACTGGACCTAAGGGGCTAAGCCCAACCCCTGAAAACAACACCTAAAATCAATTATTTGAAAGGGTGTCCCAAAACCTTTTTTGGCAATATAGCGTATATGTTTGTTTGTTTCAGTGATTCTGTATTTGGCACATGCATAATAAAAATTAATCAAACAAACAAACAAATAAATAAATCAATAAATCAAAGAATAGCAGGCCAGCCTAAGAGTATAATATGTTACCTAACATTAGATTTTACCTTTCGGGAACTTTAAACTCGGAAAGACAAGGCTACAAACTCCAGTGACACAGACGCTCAGTACTTTTGCTTCAATTATACCTTCCTAAGTTTCAAGACTGCCACAAGACAAGGTAGCATTAGGTAGAAATTGGAATTTTTTAATAAATGTGTCCCATAACATGTCTTTTGAACCTAATGAATAGGCCAAAAGGTCATATTAGCTTCTGTTTACTAATGCTGTTTTTTTCTGCACTCAGTTTGTAAACCTTACTAATGAGTTTTTCTATCTATTATAATTATTATTTGTAAAGAGTGCTTATTTCAGTTTCTATAGACTTCTTGTCAAGTGTCTGCAGTGAAGCAGTGCTTGCCACCTGTTGAAGTGTGTTAGAGTTATGCGTGTTCAAAACAGTAAAACTCTCCGGAAAGTAACAAGGGAACACAAGCACCCTCAGTTTGAATGGGAATGACGCCGCTGTGCACACAGGATGTTTTTCGCAACATCCTGGGTTACGAAAAAAAAGAGACTGTTATATCTGAAAAGTCTTCACAGTGAAATATTATCATCCTTAAAAGAACTGATTTTTGCACACTTTTCCCCATTCTATTAGATGAAGCTGTATTTGCATAAATAAGTGTAAATATCTGAAAAAATTTCATTAGAAAATATAAGAATATCAACAATCTACTGGCAAAAACTGATTGTGATGCCTGTTGTTTAAAAAAAATGTTTTTATAATCATCATTAAGTATGGTAAGTGATAAATGCACAGTGTGTTAAACAATTATGTGCTGTTTGTGTGTCCAGCTCTGATACCTCACTCACTTACTGATTACTTATACAGCAATAGTAATGGAGGCATTAAGCCAAACTGCAGCAGTTAATGAATAAACTGACAACATGTTATTTCAGATATAAAAGCAGATATAGTATGCAACTTTAACTATAAAATCTGTAGCCTACTAATACAAAATACAACTTCCTGACAGGTTGCGTAGTCATTAGACTTTTTCCATCTTGTATTTATTTAGTTTGGTGTCTGGGGTTACAGGGTCATCAATGAAACCAACCCCAAGATAAATATCAACACAAAGTCAAACATCACTGACAAATGTTTTGTAATCTGATTACAATGAATGCCATCATCCATACCACAACACTAGTCTAACTAGTCGACTTTTTATTTATTTATTTATTTTTAAAGATCTTTAAGAAATGATCTAAAAAGGAAATTATTTGCTCTATGGGAAACAATCTCATAATACAGTAAGTAATATAATCACAAAGCAATTATCATACATCATTAGGTCAATAATATTTTAATATAAATAGCAAGAACTTAATAGCAGACATGTATGTAAATAGTACAGCCCCTACTGTTTTATATACAGCGAGATCTGCCATAGGTATATACAAGTTTCTAGTTTTAAGGTGCGTTTTAAATTCTGTTTATTTCTTGTATATGGCTATATTTTATCTGTTTACATAGAAACACCCCATAGTCCTTCCCCCATGAGTGATTGAATGATGAATGACAGCCCCAAATAAAGATCACATAACAACTTAGGTATAACATCATAAAGGTAAAATAAAATATTTATTTGAAGAGTACACAACTGCTCACCCAGTCAAACTCTCAATTCACATTCAAGCTTAAAAAGGATTTCAGAGGGCAAACCAATTCAGTGAACGACCTAACATGAACACTTTAACACTTCATAGATTGTGAAAGACAAACTTGGAATTATGATGCTTTAAACACTGTGCCTATAACATTCACTGTTTATCTTTCAGACACTTCAGCACACTAATCTGAAATTTGTCCCTAAAATATAAAGATTTAGGGTCAGAATTAAGTTGTTTTTATTTAAATGGATCATACTTTCTTTAATATTTATTCTAAGATTGCCGAGTCTAAAAAGGGATGTTTTGATAGAAACTGGTAATAAACATTATTTTATTCTCTTGGGTTCATTTAGCCTAAATTGTGCATCCAATAAGAAAACAATTGCCTTCTTCCTAATCGTGATAACAGTGTGTGGAGCTCACATACATGTCTGTTCTTCCACTTAAAAGCCTGAGATAAAGTTAGATATCGAGCAATAGGCTTAAAGAACAGAACCAATGGACATGGTATTGTATTGCTGCAATCCTGTATGCTAGGAGTTTGCTACAGTCTTTTGATTTTTCTGCCCTAACACACCTACTCAACACCAAGAATATTAGAGCAGGGAAATGTCCAAACTGTCGAGCTATTCAACTGGCTGATTCACAGTCATGGAACCAAAGTGGACAAAGCACAATAGCTAGGTCTTTTAAACTCAAGAGAATGGTCCTTCATCAGTCGTCCAAGGACAAAGTTGAATAAATAACTAAAGTATTCTTCCATAAAAGGTAACTACAGATACAGTGCACTGAAACGCACCTGATACACTATAATAACATAACACGTACCTCATACTAGATTCCTGATTCTTGATTAAGGATTTAGCAGCACCCACAAAATTCCATTTGTCATTAATACTCGTTAAACCATCTGCATATTAAACACTATGAAATGCCAAAAAAATGCCAACTTTAATGCCAAAGTTGACCTTTGTGTTCTTCCACTAGATTACATGTGTAGCTCAATTAAAAACCATAGTTATGGAATGTTAGGGAAAAACATGAAATAAACATTTAAGACTTAGTTTGCAAATAGTATCACAAAAGTGATATGCACGTGCTGCAATGATGTTGTTCTTTCGGCTGCTCCCTGTTTGGGATCGCCACAGAGGATCATCTGGTCCACATATTTGATTTGGCACAGCTTTTAAGGCAGATGCCCTTCCTGATGCAACCCTCCCATTTTTATCCAGACGAGGGACCGACACTGAGAATTAACACCTCAGTGGCTAGTCCTTGCTCAGGAATTAAACCCAAGCTGCGGTGGTGAGAGCATAGGATCCTGCCACTGGACCACCAGGGTACATTATGCACCTGTTGCAACGTAAAAACTTCAAAACTTTTTTAGGGCATGCTAACTGATAAATTAATAAGATCTGAGGCTCAAATTTGAGTAGTACTTTTTACTGGAAAACAGAAAATTTGTTCATTGTTCTTAATATTTAACCCAGTTTTTTCATCTTTATTAAATTATAAAATATTCACATAAAATCAATTAACTGAAATAATAAACCTGAACCCTTTTGTGATAACTGTACTCAAGCTACAATATTACAAAAATAAACACATTTGTTCAATTCTGACAGACACCACAATAACATTATGCACATAAACACATTACAATGTCTGACTTTCATGCTCAAGCAATTAAGATGGACTAGCAGGTAAGATCAGAGTACACATTCTAAAACTGATCGCTGAGATTTTAAATTATTATGAATCCATACCATCCAGAAACTCTTGCTCTGTGATGAGCTCTAAGCGCTGCAGCACTCTGTCTGCACTGGGTGGTGGGTATTCAGCAGGAGGATGAGGACAGTGCGTCAAGCTGCAGAAAGAGCAGCACAGGGTTTGGAAGAATGGCACGAGCTGAGTAATGGATGAGAGTGAGTGGAAAGTGAGGAGCGGGAACTCCATACACTCAGATTCGGACTCTCCCACAGTTCCGTTCAGCTCCTGAAACATGCAGGTCAAGCTCAAGGGATCAGTGGAAACTTTAAATAAGTTACAGTTCGAAAATTCTGTTCAAAAGCATTATTTTTTATTTTATATCCACATGCATTCTGAATTTGCAGTGATAGGTTGCAGACAGTTACCATGCTGAAATTGATAGTTACTGAAAGTGTTCAAATATGTGCTTAATGAATTGCTAATGTTTTGCAATGTTTACCCCATAGCGATGCTGAAGGCCTTCCAGTATTCTGACCACATGGGGTTTACACTCCTGTTCACCCTCCAGCAGAGTGGTTCCTGGACCATCGTAACTGTCTACATCTACTTCAGGCACAAATGCCCAGCGATACCTATATAAGAACCCGCAGAATGCATAGATATCACACAAATCACACAAAAGCACAAACATCAAACTTAATTTTTTTCATGCTCTACTTCTCTCTCACCCTCTCTCTCTCTCTCTCTCACACACACACACACACACACAGCACATTAACAGTAATAGCTATGTAAATCCTCACATTTGAAACAAAGGCATGCGGTCAGGGGGAAAAGACACAGCAGTGTCCAAGAACTTGCAGGCTGACAGATACATGTCCAGTTCTGCCCGTGGAAAAGACCTCAGGCTGTTCTTCTCCTGACCACCTCGCTTATTCCTGACAGATACACACATGGATCGAGAGATAGAGAGAGCCAGGGTAAATGATTTAACAATTTCACTAAGCAAGTTATAGGTAAAAGAATTATCTGTGTTGAGTGTGTAAATTCAATACAATATTTAAATTGCATGTAAATGCATACAAAGTATAATCAGCTAATCTACACAGACACAATATGTATAATTAATGCTCACACAAAAATCATAAAAATTAATTTATCAACATTCCAATGTTGTCAACTACTGTTAACTACTTGGAAATGTTTTAACCCCCATTTTCTATCAGGGACACCAAACCAAGAAAAATTAAACTTGAGCTCAAGTTTTTCACCCAATGGTGTATGATGAAATTCCCTTGCCCAGCACTCACTTTGAAGCATCTTTGTCCTCCAGCAGAGCCTTTTCGAGCCTTGCAAAAATACGAATCTGCACAACGAAAAAAAAAACCTCAACAATGACCACTAGCTTCTGCGTAGTGGGCAACAACTTCGTGAAGTAATCAGTAAAGACATTAACATAAGGAACATCAGAACAAACTTTCATCAAAAGTAGGTGTTATGAACAATAACATTAATTACAACTGTGAGTCCCTCACCAGTTCAGTGACCATGATGGGCCAGAGGGAGGTGAGGTGCTGTGGTGAGATTCTCAACAACAGAACACGGAACATCAGGAACATCTGAGCCGACACTGCTGGGGTCTGTCCCATCCGCAAGTTCTCTGTCAGACGCTCTGTTGAGTGTGTACAAAACTTATAAAACTTTTTTTTAAATCAAACTTTAAAAAGGTTAATCATTAATTAATTATCACAAATTGTCTGAATAGTTTGCCACACAAACATCCACACTGTAGTACCTTGTATTAGAGGCAAGTAGAGGTGGTACTGGTCCATCTCTCCACTGAACATGGCGAATGCCTGGCGCTTTAGTAACATGGGCTTCTGCTCAGCACTGTTAAACAGCTTCAGAGAACTGCTCTGCATGCCTGTACAAGGATGCAGATTGTCTACAGAAATACTGTACATATGCATTCAGTATACTGTACATACATGAATACACTGCAGTATACTGTACATATACTATACAGCACATAAATACTAAATATTCTTTGCATGTACACTATATGGTCAAGTGTATGCAGACATTGAATATCCCACTCCAAAACCATATTAATATTAATTTGTTCTCTCTTTGCTACTATAACAGCCTTCTCTCTTCTGAAACTTCGTTTCAAACTGTGGCTGTGGGGATTTCCAGTTCATTCCAGTTCATCCAGTTTCATTCTTCAACAGGCATGTACCAGATGTCCACATACTTTTGGCTAAAGACATACTGTTTCTCTATCTCTCTATCTATCTCTCTGTCTGTCTGTCTGTCTATCTATCTATCTATCTATCTATCTATCTATCTATCTATCTATCTATCTATCTATCTATCTATCTATCTATCTATCTATCTATCTATTTTGGTACATGTACATATTCAGTACACACAGAAGCACTTATTGTTCCAACAATCCCTTAAAACTTACTCATCAAGTCCTTGAACATGGTCTTCTCATGTGTGAGCAAATGGTCTGTGATGGATTTCCAACTAAAAACAGATATATACAAATAAATGAATACATGCTGAAATATACTGACTGTCATATGCTTAATAGTCATAAAATCCACAGCTAACGTTCTACATTTCAACAAATTTTGCATGTATATATACACACTCTATCTATACTGCCTCTATGGTCACCAGAACAAACATGAGAAGGAAATTAAGAGTCCTACTGGCAGACACAGGACATCTCCATAGTGAAGAACAGAGGATCCATGAAGAGCTCCAGCACTTCCTTTTTCCAGGCACGCTTAGTGTAGGCATAACCACTCAGGCTACTCAATAGCTGAGCCCCTGCACTGAAACTGGGCATATTATAGGCACTGAGGGAGAGAAAACAAAACAGACAAAGATGAAGAGCAACATGCAGAGAGTAGAAGACAATGAATTTACACAGAATATATACACAGAAGAATTAGAACACTGAATATCAGTTACTACTTACCTGTGGTTTTTCAGGTAGGGGAAGACGTAATACATGAGGCGGGAGATGAGTGGTACGGCTTTTTCCTTCTCATCACTGCGATACACCATATCTAATAGAGGGGCTAAAATCTGAAAGAGAGCAAACATACTGATTATGGTTTTCCTGTATATTTTCCTGTGGTATATGTGTGGGATGATATCCTACCTCAGCCAACAGAGCCAGAGCTTGTACACTGAACACAGATGGAGCTGAAGATGACACCATAGCACTACCTTGGCCAACAGACTCTAAGTAGATGTAAGAAGGAAGTAGAAGAGCTTCACAATATGCTTTTCTATACAACAGAAAATATTTAACCTCTTTAATAATGAGAATGTGGCTTATAACAAATTTTGTACCGTGTGCATAGAAGTATATATGTATGGTGCTCTAACCATAGAATTCAGTGCCTTCTGGCTCATCTTCATCCTCCTGCAGGCAGATCTGAGGTTGTGCCTTCACCTCCAGATTACGGCTCAGCCAGCTGGTCTGTTCCAGAGAAGAGCCAGCCACAGCGCCTACTGCCTCCAGAATTCTCTGGGTCACTTCCTGTTCATGCGTAAAAGCAAACAGTGTTAAAGAAAAACAGCAAGCAGTTTTTGTAATGTATGTACAATACATAAACACAGCTTCAAATGAGAGTCACAATCAGGGGCAAATCGTTTGAAATGTTTAAAACGTTATTAAAAACCAACACTGTGCAAAGAAAAAGTGTGAATTCTTGTAAACATGCTGTTAGTCCTGGAATCTCATACCTGCAGTTCTCTGGAATCTCTCTTGTTGTCCATGGTAGGGAGTCTATTCACAAAGTCATTCAGGATGCTGTAGAAAGCAGGGAAAGCAACTCAAAATGTAAACACCCTGATTGAAAATTCTATTACAAGCAATAGTAATTGTAGAAGAACATTTAGTTAAAGGAGATGTGCTTTGTCCCTTTCCACCATATACAAAGTGATCTCATGGCTCTCAAGTCATATTCACATAACCTTTACGGCTATTTCCCAAACAACATAATGCACACTAACAATCTGTCTAAATATTCATTGCACCAGTGGTATACTGATAAAGTACTTCTTGTTCAGCAAAAAAGCTATTACTCCATGATGCCTGAATCCTTTATCCATTTACTGAATAATTTTAACTCTCTTGCTTCCCCTCTTTCCTGACAGGCTGACAGCCCCTGCTGTCACTGTGTTTTCAGACTCTGTTAATAACTAAAGGTTAACCCTTACATACTGTTCATATTTCATGCCTTCACAGAATTCCCCTTATAATAAGAGTGTATACCAAATTCTGAGCCATATATCTGTTTTTAATGTATAAACAGCTTATCAGTCATTAATAAATGGATGATTAATTCTTTTTGGAGAAAAACATCTACTAAAACAAAATATCCTGTCCTGTTTTATTTAAAGGTGTTGATTTATGTGTCCAAGCTGCTGTATGATATATGTGTGCATTCACCCTCACTGTCACAGAGGGTAAGCTCACCCAAGAAGGAGGAAATGGCCAGGTGGGGCAAGATTAAGCTGCACAGAATCTTTAAGTAGAGAGAGGACAGCCATTACATTTTCCTGAAGATCCTGAGCAGGAAGACTACAGACACAACAAAGACAATATGAGCACCCTGAGCAGAACATATAACACTGTAAGAGAAAATTCAGCTAGCTGTAACATCAGTCTATTAGAAAAACAGATATACTTAAATAGACCACATTTTAAAAATGAACTTAAAGGGTTGGTGGATAAAAAGGACTACAAGAGAAATGACCTCTGTATGTAGGAATAACAGAACTGCAGCATAGGTACATCAACTAGGGTTGGCCTTTGCTGAAGAGAGAGAAAAATACAAATGTTAATATTTGATATGGCTGTGTATTGATGTGTGTATTTGTCATTTTGTACCTGGTCTCCTTTGATTTGGTGGGGTTTCTTCACCACCTCCCTGATGAGCTGTAAAATTGTTTCGGTGCGGAGTGTGTTCACTGACTTTACTAAATCTACAATCATCATTTGAGAATCACTGACTACTGGCAGAATCTGCACACATGCACACACGCACACACACACACATACAAATAATTTTCATGTAATAATCTTTAACATATAGTCCTTAAGATCGCAAATCTAGTCAGTATATCACACCTTGTTTTTGGAGCGTCTCTTTCGGCTCCGCCTACTGTTCCATATAGCAGCCACAGAGGCCATGACTTGTGCCCCGTACTGCTGAGTCAAGGGTGTCAGGAGCCCCAAAACCTTCTGTTTCAGGATCTACACAACACAAAACACACTCTGGGGGTAAATTATAAACAGAGTATGGTACAATTTAAAGAGTGTACATAGTATATTAACATACAGTACATACAGTAGATTATGCACATACCTTAGTGCTTTTGAAATAGACAGAGGTGGAGGAAGATCTGCTGCTGTAGGCTGAGTCAGCACCCTTGACTACACCCCAGAGCAACGCCATGGTGTTGACCATATGAGGTAACCCCTCCAGAATAGCATTACAGGCATTTCGCATGTCTGTTGCATCACAACCTGCAGACTAAAGAGAGAGAGAGAGAGAGAGAGAGATCTTTAATAAAGACACACCCTCCTCACTACTCAATTTGAAATAAATAATTTCACAATGAAATAGTCAGTTCCATCTGTCTTGCTATCTAAGTGTGTACATTTATGTTCATGCTTTACCTTCTTGTGTTCCAGGAGGCAGTAGTGTGTGATAGCAGTAAGCCCCTCCAGCAGAGTGAGAGGATAATCAGGTGCAATGTTCTCCTTCTTCAGGTTACTGCTATACCCACAAATAACACAATCAATTATCAGCTCAGAATAAAAATGTTTTACTTTTAACAAACACCATTCTCTTTTACATTAAACAGACATATACAAGACATTTATTACCCATGAGTAGCCTTTAATCCGTCAGGCTCATGCTGTTTAACAAGCTCATCAAGGTTTCTGCAGATCTGTGTGATGATGGGAGCCACAATGATGGCCAGCGAACGGCCAAGGAACGGTAGAATCTGACACAGCAGCGTCACCCAACCTGGGTGCATGGCAAAGCCATACTGTGGGCACAGAGCCCGGGCTGCAGCTGACACAAACATGCCCTGTGCTGTAATGGGTTGGCTGGCCACATAGCAAACAGCCTTGATGGACTGCTGGAACATTATTGCAGTGTGCCATTCTCGTGTTAGTGCAGAGGAAGGGATGTCCTCCAGGGGCTGCTGCAACAGGTTATCTTGGGCAGGTTTCTTGGTGTTTGCTGGAGATACACAATGTTCTAGTACAATTAGAACTTTAACCAGCTTCAGGAGGGCAATCTGAATTGGATGTTCAGCCCAGCTCCCATCTCGCCCACAATGAACCAGCCTCTCCTCAGAGACTTGTCCTGCATCACCCGGCTCATCTTTAGTCAGTGGGTGATGGACAGGTCCATCTGCACGCTGGCAGACATACATGGAATTGGACAGCATAAGGAGGACATAGTGCTGCAACTTGCTGCCCCATAGTAGATTACGTATGGGTTCTAAGCTTCCACTGGCACTAGTCTCACCTGTCTGGGCCTGCTGTGCCACAGTCACTAGTTGTTCCACCAGTGCTGTCAGCACCTCTACACTCTTGACCTGCACCTCTCGGTTTGCCTGAACATGACGGGCATTCACATTAGCATAAGAAGGGTAGTGGGAGCGCAGGAACCGCAAACAAAGGCATGTCAGGATCTCCAGAAGGAAAGTGGGAGGAGATAAAGAGCTTAAAGGAGAGGAAAGTGGAGAGGAGGGTGGCTGCTCTGGGGTGCCAGCTTTAGGTGGGGTGGAATTCTGGAGAGGACCATAGAAACTGCCACCCTCCTGAGCTTGCCGATGTCTCTGTAGTAGGTTCTGGATAAGGTTCAGATGGGCAGTAGAGCTGCAGTCCAAAGCTGTATTACTTAGTGCCTCCACAAATGGACCTGCACTGCTCCTTAACAGTGTTTCCACCACTGCAAAGGCATACAGAATCCGTCCACTCTCATAGGTCTGCTGGTAAAGCAGAATATGTTGGAATAGCGAATCCACTGCTTCTTGTCTCTCACGTTGCTGCTTCAACAGACGGGATTTGGCTAGGGCCTCCAGCTGGCCATCATCCTCATCACTTGATAGTGAATCAGAAGCTTGTGTATGCTCCGAGTCACCACGCTGCAGACCATTGACCACAATGCCTTCAGCAGGCCGCTGCAGGTAAGAGATGGAGCCAGAACTCGATGTCTCTGTGGAGTTCTGGGCTCCACTTGTGTCAGCTGACTCAGTGTGCTCACTCTCCTCTTCTTCTTCTTCTCCGGCCTCATCATCCCCATCTGTCTCTTCGCTTTCACTGCGAGACATCACAGGGGAATCTGATAGCATTCCAGGAAGCTCTGGATCACGCTGCAGGTCAAGCCATATAGCCTCACGGTCTACCAGAGCAATATGAGTCAACATGCTGTCCTCCGGGTGGATCATCATACCACCTCCAGTGCACTTAATTTTGGTCTTGTCCTTGTAACTTAATGCACTCCAATTTCCTGTGGAGAAAATATAAATAACTATGCTAGCAGCACTATTCTAGTCATCACTGAAAATTCTGCTACAAACCATCCATCCATCCATCCATCCATCCATCCATCCATCGTCTATACCCGCTTTATTCCTAATTAGGGTCACGGGGGTCTGCTGGAGCCTATCCCAGCACACATAGGGCGAAAGGCAGGGGTACACACCCTGGACAGGTCTGCTACAAACCGTATTCTAAGAAATTGGAATTAGGGCTTCATTTGTTATATCCTTGTTAAGCCAAGTTCAGTTCTTGGTAATACCAGCTCCTTCTCATAATACATTTATTCAACAAGAATGTCAATAATAAAAATAGGTACAGGTAGTGAAAAATATTCTAGTTCTGCACATTGTTCAAGGTCTACTGAACATTCCTTTCATTCATCACAAACAATTTTACAGAAAAATCCAGAAAGAGTATCTACAAACACAATAAGAACAGACCGACTGAAAGACTGTGTTTGATGTTCTGAATGGCTGTTCTCTTTGTCTTCGGGTCCAGCAGTAAGAGTAAAACAGGTTCCAAGATGCGGACAACATCACCAAGAGACAGAGCTCGCACCAGCCAGCTCTGTCCGACTGCACTGACGCTACCATCTTGACTATTTAGACTGTCCAACACCACAAACAGAGACCTAACACAGAAAGAGAAAAATGTAGGGAATTTTTTAAAAACGATTTGACGTAAGGATTTTGGTTTTATTCTGAAGGAACATGTCTGACCTGTCAAAAGAGCGATTCAGAGAAGTGCTGCGATTCATCTGAACCTCTCGCATCAGGTGCCACAAAATAGAGAATCTGTGAAGGGCCTCCAAACGCACAACCTGTGGATAATGTGCATATAAAAACATATAGATACATGTCAAAATTGTAGTCTGATAATATACACAGTATGTGTAAGTGTATATGTATGATACAATATGTAAGCAGCATTAACATATTTAATTACATTTACCTTTAAGACATTTTGGTAGATGCTTTTACCTAAACTGTCTGACAACTGAGCTGACAAGATGAAGAGTTAAGGGTCTTACTCAAGGACAAATTGGCAGTACTGGAATTTAGATTGATAAACTTTCTTTCCATCAAATATCCAGAGCCTTAACCACTGAACAGTCATTGCCACCACTTACTATCTGTAATTTTGCTGTGTCGCTTCCGAATAGCAAAATGGTAAAATAAAAACTGGTAGTTGTTTTAACTCAACTCAGACAAAGCAACGCAAATGTTACATAATCACATTGCTTTGTGTATCTACAGAATATCTATAAGCCATTCCATATATTTACAGTTTATCTGTTAGCTGTGATACATACTCAGTTTTACAATGGTCAAAAATAAACCCTTAACAGCAAATAAGACATTTATCTCTGCCAGCCACCGTCAGCATTACTGTACCTTGTCTCTGCTCAGCAAGGCCATGCAGATTATATCCTCACAGATGGCTGTGGATGGCGCCAGACAGTGCAATCGATAGAAGAGCTCCACACAGGAAATATGTTGCTCTTTGCGTTCTGTGTCCAGCTGAGCCCACAGCACCTGAGCTGCCCGCTGAGAGGCAGAGAAAGAGAGAGACACACAGAGAGAGAGAGAGAGAGAGAGAGAGAGAGAGAGAGAGAGAGAAAAAGAGAGAAATTTAACAGAATTTAAGCCACAATAGTTAAATTCTCCAGAGCCAGAGAAGTTGCATGGGAGAAGTGGTATTCATCTTTATTTAGTAGGAACACAGAATGCTGCACAATATAGACAATAATGTAATATGTGATAAAGCTGCCGGTTCTCGCACATTTGAATGGATGATATAACCTGAATATAAATGTTTCATACATATATACATATATATACATATATACATATATATATATATACACACATACATACACTATATTGCCAAAAGTATTCGCTCACCCATCCAAATAATCAGAATCAGGTGTTCCAATCACTTCCATGGCCACAGGTGTATAAAATCAAGCACCTAGGCATGCAGACTGTTTTTACAAACATTTGTGAAAGAATGGGTCGCTCTCAGGAGCTAAGTGAATTCCAGCGTGGAACTGTGATAGGATGCCACCTGTGCAACAAATCCAGTCGTGAAATTTCCTCGCTCCTAAATATTCCACAGTCAACTGTCAGCTGTATTATAAGAACGTGGAAGTGTTTGGGAACGACAGCAACTCAGCCACGAAGTGGTAGGCCACGTAAACTGACGGAGCGGGGTCAGCGGATACTGAGGCGCATAGTGCGAAGAGGTCACCAACTTTCTACAGAGTCAATTGCTACAGACCTCCAAACTTCATGTGGCCTTCAGATTAGCTCAAGAACAGTGCGCAGAGAGCTTCATGGAATGGGTTTCCATGGCCGAGCAGCTGCATCCAAGCCATACATCAAGTGCAATGCAAAGCGTCGGATGCAGTGGTGTAAAGCACGCCGCCACTGGACTCTAGAGCAGTGGAGACGCGTTCTCTGGAGTGACCAATCGCGCTTCTCCATCTGGCAATCTGATGGACGAGTCTGGGTTTGGCGGTTGCCAGGAGAACGGTACTTGTCTGACTGCATTGTGCCAAGTGTAAAGTTTGGTGGAGGGGGGATTATGGTGTGGGGTTGTTTTTCAGGAGCTGGGCTTGGCCCCTTAGTTCCAGTGAAAGGAAATCTGAATGCTTCAGCATACCAAGACATTTTGGACAATTCCATGCTCCCAACTTTGTGGGAACAGTTTGGAGCTGGCCCCTTCCTCTTCCAGCATGACTGTGCACCAGTGCACAAAGCAAGGTCCATAAAGACATGGATGACAGAGTCTGGTGTGGATGAACTTGACTGGCCTGCACAGAGTCCTGACCTCAACCCGACAGAACACCTTTGGGATGAATTAGAGCGGAGACTGAGAGCCAGGCCTTCTCGTCCAACATCAGTGTGTGACCTCACAAATGCACTTCTGGAAGAATGGTCAAAAATTCCCATAAACACACTCTACCTAAACCTTGTGGACAGCCTTCCCAGAAGAGTTGAAGCTGTTATAACTGCAAAGGGTGGACCGACGTCATATCGAACCCTATGGATTAGGAATGGGATGTCGCTTAAGTTCATATGCGAGTCAAGGCAGGTGAGCGAATACTTTTGGCAATATAGTGTATGTGTGTGTGTTTTATAAATTCAAATCTGAAAAGATATTAAAATGGAAAGGTCAAGACTTTTGTTTTTGCTGTATACTGAAGTATTTTTGGATTCAAAAAATAGTCAACAGTTCAGTATTTCAGCTTTTATTTCCTGATCAAAAATTGGAACATGCGACTGACAAGTGTTTCTTGTTGCCCATGTGTACCCTATTGCTTGTTTAAACAATTAATTGCATTGAATGTCTACCTTTTGGTTTTAGCCCTGGGTTTAAACTGTGAAGACAGCATTTGTGATTAAAACGGATAAACCAAAATGAAGAGAACTGTTTATGGGAGAAAAGCAAGCCATTTGAAGCTGAGAAAAGAGGGAAAATTGATCAGAGACATTCCATATTAGTCATAGGCAATACAACAATTCGGAAGCCATTAAACATGCTGGCCAAGTGAAACAAAAAAAAAAGTTGACCATGGAAACACTTTGAGAGCTGTGGAGCTCTCTGTGAAGCAACAATTTTCACCATGCTGAGGTGAAGGTATCACAGTCCACTGTTTGAACACTTCAGATCAGAAGGCCAGACAGGAATTAACATACAAAGATGAGCCACAGAAGTTTGGGGATCAAAATGAACTTCTATCAAATTGATAAAAAAGTGTGGAGAATGAATGGATTATGATCCAAAACATGCAAGCTTATCTGTAAACAATGGAGAAGGTAGTGTCATGGCTGCTTCTGGAACAGACTCACAAATCTTCATTAATGATGTAACTCTTGATGGTAGCAGCAGAAAGATTTCACATGTCTACAACAACATTCAGTCTGCCGATTTAGAGAGAAATTCATCGAATCTAATTGGCAGGGACTTCATCATGCAGCAAGACAACGACCCAAATCATACTGCCAACTTAACAAAGGACTTCATCAGAAGAAAAACTGGTAGATTGGTCAGGTCAAAATTCAGAGCTTAACCCAACTGAGCAGCATTTTACATCCTGAAGAGGAGACTAAAGGGTTGAAACAAACACTTAAAATATCTGTTAAAACCTGTAAAAGAATCACAACTTTGTCAAAGAGTCACTGGATTGATTCAGTTACTAAAAGAAAGAGATATATAACTAAATATTAAGTGTTACTTAATTCATGTACTTTAAGACTATCTGTTCCTATACACTTGCTTGCCTATCCTATACATTTACACACCATGCCATGTTCTAAGTTGTTCACCAATCTGGATCAGGAAACAAAAGCTGAAATTCTGATCGATTGTCTCAAATTAATAATTTGATCACAAACCAAATGTATTTGGTGTATAGCAAAAAGAAAAACAAACAAACAAAAAAACCCCAAAAGCATCTAGGTGGGATTATTGTGTTTTCTTTTTGGAACTGCTTTATGGGTTTATAAATCTAAATTTACTGGAAGCCTGGTGAAAGTAAAAAACAAACTTGCTATAACAAACATATTTACATTTAACTTACATGAATTACTCCATTGTTCATTTTGTCACTTACCTGGTAAAAGTCTGTGCGTAACTCCATGGTTTTAAGCACTGCTGGGTAAATGGGAGGCAGCGTGACCATCTGTAGCTGTCCACTGAGAGGGCTGGCCTCTGATCTTTTATAGCGTTGATTCTTGTCCTGGATGACTAGCGCTAAAGACTGAGAGTGGTTTATCAGCTCCAGAATAGAAGAAATGGCCACATGCTGAACCTATATGCACACAAGGGGGGAAAATGTCAGAATGCTGTCCAAACCTAGTAATGTTATTGCACTATGTACACACTTGTGATCTACATTCCACAAATCCATAAATAAATGTAGGGGAAAAAAAATTCTCATTTCTTCTGTCTTTATATAGTTGTACCTGGTAGTCTTTAGAAATACAACACAGAGTCATTAAGGACCTCAGCCACTCAGGGAGGCTGCCCTCTTCAGTGCCTTCATTAAAAAAAGGAGAGAGAGATTAACATCAGTCTTATTAGGATCCCGATTCATAACTTTAGTGTGCTGTAAGTGTTTCTAAAAGTACCTGTGGTGTTCTCAAACATTTTGCTGTGGAGCTCCTGGCTCTCTTTTTCTGTGTAGTAGACAGGGAATGTTGTGCTCTCCAGCAGGAGATGGCAGGCAGCAGTAAATGCGTGTCGACAGGATTCAGTGACCTCTCCTTTCCCCCTTGGCTGGAATCCCTCTGTCCACTGAAGGAGTGCATGTCCAGAGCTTTTCCCCTTATCATCATTAAACGCCTCCTGAGATTGCTCTCGCAGTTTACCAGGGATGAAGAGCTCAGCCAGTCTGTCTTTGATCAGGCCCAGATCTCGGCTGCCTTCACGCCCAATTGAAGAGCGTGTCCTGCCACGCTGGGAGACACACTGCGAGACGTCCTCCTGTGCCTTCTGCTTTTCTGGATCTACAACCACCAACAAGTGCCTGAGAAACAGTGAGTAGATTTGTTTAGATTATGTTATATAACATTACCATCTGCAACATTTCAAGGTTCTTTTCTTACAGATGCAACGTCTGTGCAATTCTACAAACCATGAGTTTAACAAGGAATATTTGTTTTTTTACCACAAGGCTGTTGAATTCTTGTTTTTGACTCATCAGTAGGTGTTATTCCTAACAGCACAACACTTTTGTGCTTTTGTTAATGTGCTCATTTTTAATATATGTTTACATTAACAACATATGCAGAGGCTTGTATAGAAAATGAGAAACATAGCTGTAATTGTTGCTGTGGTCTACTGCAAGGAGATTATTTAGCATTATTGAATGGCATATTCAAGGTCCTTGATTTGTAACATTCAATGTATATGATAGGGTGTATTTATGCACCTTGTAATAACTGATGCCAGTATGTCCTGTATGCACTTGGACATGTTTTCCATGCCCCCTCCTTTCCTCCACACATCCTCTGCCTTGTTGCAATCCCCTGAAGCAGAGCTGGATGAGTTGCGGCCAGGAGGAAGTTGCTGTTCAGAAGTTGATGCGCTGAGGCCCAGTCCACTGTCCTCAGAGCTCAGAGATGGGAATGTGGTCGTTTCAGCTCCCACTTCTTGTGCATCCTGTCCATTGACGGTTACTTCATCTTCTTGGATTTTATAGTCACTGGTTTGGTTTTCAGTCTCATTCTCCTTCTTGATGTCTGCCACTGCAGCCTGCGTTGGCAAAAAAAGAACGTGCACATGGTAAGAAAGCATTCTAGCAGTAAAATAACAGAAAAGATCCAGCAGAATGTCTACAGATATGAGAGATGAGAGATTTATAACAAAAATATAAAAAACAATCACACCTTCTTTACATCTTGTGTCTGTAACTCCACATCCATATCCATATAGCTCACAGGCATCTGGATCTTACTCAGAACTTTAAAACATGCTCTAAGGGTGTGTGTCAGCTCTGCTAGGTTGAGAGATGTCATGTGAGCACACAAAGACTGCAGCATGCTACCCAGCATCTGGGGCAGGTACTGTGTTTGGATCTCAGCATAAAGCTCCTTTGGAACAATAAATAAGAAAAATAAATAGAAAGAGCTAAACAAACTCTGTGCAGTTATCATGTGGATACATTATGGTGCATGAAGGTGGCAGAGTGGGATAATATGTGTAGAGCAATATAAATGGAAAAAAAAAAACCCCACAAACTATCAAACCCAAAAGTGACAAATACCAAAGGGATAACATCAAGGAGGAAGATGATGAGGGTCGAGAGCTCAGTCACTGATGGAGGAGGACTCCACTCTTTAGCTGAAGACACACCTGCATGGTCACTTAACCCGCTGAAATACAGGTTTACATCAAAATTATCAGCTAATCTTATGTAGTATCAAACTTGTAGCATTTGTGTGTGTATGTTTACCTGAGACAGGTGTGGAAGCGCTTGGTCATGTAGTCCCAAAGGTATTCACTGCTCATGGCTCCGACAAACATGTTGACTGTCTTTATGATCTCAGAAACATTTTTGTTCTCTTTGATTTTACTGCATTATCAAAAAGACAGACAAAAATATTCCATTCCTGCAATCTCAGAAATAAAGGTACAAAGCCTTTTTTGTACTTTTTCTTGTTGCTCATGTGGTACCATTAAGGGTATGTGCATGTACCTATGTATTGTTCACCTGGATACATGAATATTGCATGTATTTTCTCAGGTAAAAGACTAAGGGTACAGAAGATATACTCTTATGCTCTTAAGCTACAATTGTGGTAACTTGTATGTGATTAATTTTACTATAATTTAGCTAATCTCTGTCTCAGTCATTCACATATTCACTTCTGTCATCATCATCATTCTGACCTTGTGAGCTGGCTGCCAGAGTGACTGGAGTTAAGCGACTCCTCTCCCAGCAACTCTCTACAGTAACAATAAAAGGCCCTTATCACCTCCAACAACACATCAGACACGACCAGTGGCCCTGAGAAAGAGAGAAAGAGAAAGAGAGAGAGAGAGTATGTAACAACACCAGCTGAACTTCCATCCCAACCTGCCAGAGGAAGGCCTCACAGGCCTCACACTGAGAAGGCCACTCAGGTCAAAGTTTACTTCCGGTTTTTAGCCATTTTAGCCATGCTCATGCTATGCTAGGTGTGAAGTATTGTCAGTTCTCTGCCTTACCAAGTCATTACATTGTTTCCCATGTTTACTTTGTGTTTGACCTAGTTTTCTGTTCTCTGACCTCTGCCTGCTCTCCCTTTCTGCCCTTTCCTCTCGATTTGCATTTGTTTGCTTGTGTTTTTAATTCAGCCTGCTCCTTACAGAGAGAACAAAAGAATGTAAGAAAAGTGAATGTAATAAATGTATGGCAGCCTAAGAGTTTATGACCCTTTTAAACATATCGTATTGTGCAAAATTTTAGCACTGTATAATTTAAGCAGAAATTTTGTTATGGATGTTAATTTTATGACTTCTGCATTATTGAGTGAGTACAAAAAAACATTTTATATTTTCAAACATTATTTTTCCAACAAAACAGTTGTGACAGGTAGAATCCCCAAAAGAACTGTGACAGATTTTCTAGGATACTCAGGAAAATTCATCAGGTAATTTCCTTATATACAGTAATAATAATAATAATAATAATAATAATAATAATAATAATAATAATAATAAAATACGGACTTTGTTTATTTTATTACTGTGTAATGATTTTTGTACTGTTTACTTTACTACTAAAAAATGTAATGTTTTCAGACAACATTTTATGTTTTATATTTTATGTATTTTATGTTTGTCTGCTCACATGAATGAAAAAACAACAAAAGATGTTTTTAAATATTCACAGTATCTGAACATTCCGTTCTGTTTTCACTGTACGTCATTGCCAACTTGACAGCTGCCGGTATAGTGGTGTTATATGACAACTGTCCTAATCATGAATTACAGCCTGACCTTGATTTGAAAGAAGAAAGCAAACGATATGGTAAAATGTAACCTACAAATCAACCATTACAGAAGCATGAAATTCCAAGAAGCTGATGATGTTTTTCAATTAAACTAAATTCAATTTTACTTTTAATTAGCACTTTAAACAACAGATATTGTCACAAAGCAGCTTTACAGAATTCTGAATGGAGATGTAAATCATGAGCAAACTAGCAGCAACTGTGAAAAGGGGAAAAAAAGAAAACAGTGAGGAAAAATCTCTGAGATGAAAAAAATCTCTGAGATAACCTTTGAGAGAACCTAGGCTTAAAAGTGAGCTCATCCTCTTCTGGTGGACACTTTATAGCTGCAAAATAAGTGCTCTTCTACAACTGTATACTTTAAAATCTAACAATATGAATAGTGTTAAAAATATGATCAGTAAGAATAACACAGTCTTTATGATCACAGCAGCAGTTCTTAGATATCTACAGTAATAAATAAATAAATTGTACACAGCAACTCAAACTATAGTCAGTAATTACAGGTTTTCAAACTACACCTAACCCTCAGTGCAGGTTGAAAAAGCTTGTGAGGCTGAAGAGTTTTAAACATGCTGATATGTGTGTGTGTGTGTGTGTAGGTAGGTCCTTACCAATTTCTGATTTGTCCAGTAAACTGATCATGATGCGGAATGGTCTGAGATAGTTAATTACATTATCTGGGTCTTTCTCTATGTCTTTCTGCTGCAGAATATTCACAAAGGCCTGTTCGGAGAGAAGATTACACAATGCACACACATTACACATCAATAAAAACGTGCCTCATGGATTTCCATAACATATGGTAAACTCGGTAAGTGAATCGATTTTTACAACAGAATTCAGAAGAGTCTAGTATTTTGTGGTCCAGTTATTAACTGCGGGAGAGACCGATCAAGAGTACCTGCACCAGTAGCTCTCTGGAATGTGTGTTAAAGTAGTATGCAGTATGTTCTTCAATTGTAGTGTATAGGGTTGTATCTGGAGCCACCATGCCCCCTTTAATATCTAAGCCTGAGAACAAACACATGCATAAAGTTTAATGCAATATTAAGGTATATGTACATTTCTTAAATCATGTAATATGTAGACAGCATTAATACAAAGATTTATTACCTAGAAGCCATGCGTAGAGGCGCCGGTTGAGTGACATGTCTCTCCTGAGCAGAGTGAGAGATGCAGCAGACACCAATGTGATCATCTCTTCACGTTTAAGAGGGACAGAACACGACTCTGGGTCCTACAGAAACAGCAAGAAAAAGGAAGACACAACAACACGGACATTTACAAACACTATGCACTTAACAAGGAGCAATGCGAAAAGAGGGACAAAGAGAGATAGAGGAAAGAAAGACAAACTGACCAGACATGCTGCAAAGGGAAAGAAGTAGAGAAGAATCTCTAGCATGTTCCGCTGGACCAGTACATTAGTGTCCTGTAGAGAGAAACGGATTGCCTTCACCTGAAAAAGAGAGAGAGAGAGAGAGAGCACAAATCGACACTTTGTTTATTCTTATGAAAAAAAAATTATCATGATGGTTTTGGATATAACAATTTAAAGAAAAGACTTTACAAACACAAAAATGTGTACTACTGTTATTTCTGAACACAGCTATTTCTGAACACTCACAGCTAGTCTGTGGTCATTGCCTAGCATGTATTTTTGCTCACGGCTGGTGGCCATGCGGTCAAAGTGAGTGACGATGAAGAGTGAAGCAGGGAGCCGCACCAATGGACACACAAGGGCTGAGCCCCACAGTGCACCATAAAACACTGACTGTCCCACTAACAGGGACAACTTCACCAGCAGTGTGTCTGTCCTGAGACAGAAAGAGAGAGAGAGAGAGAGAGAGAGAGAGAGAGAGAGTCATACAATATCCAGGATTGAAGGTAATATTTAGTTGTCAGTTGTATTTATTAGCTTTTTTGAATAGAAAAAGTATTTCATCTTGGTTAGATTTAAGCCTCTCATATTACTTAACTTACAAACAGGTTCCCTGGCACCCAACCTTCCAACTGTGATGGATTTAAGAAGTAGCTCTGAAAAACTAGTGGCATCACTTTTTTAATTCATTTTCTTTATGACTGGCTTTTCATTTGAAAAATCTGCTGGTAATTTAGAGAAATGTGTATCTTTATGCATCCCCCCCCAATCACTGGGAGGCTACTACATTTTAGCCTCCCAGTGATTCACAATGACTGTAGACCTACAATCATCATTTGATCTATTACACATACCTATCGTAGACCTCCAAGCCTTCTTCCAGGCCAGGCAGCAGGCCTATGATGAAGGCCTGCAGGCTTGGCAGCAAAGCTTTCTGCAGGGGCAGAAAGTAGCGTTCATATAGAGTCAAGACAGCAGTTTTCACTGACATTGCTGCATGGCTGAGCAGGGGAAACAGTCCTGAGCTGCAAAACACAGAGTTTTTTTTCTTAAGATGGTACAGCACACACAGAGATCTGATCAATACATCCATCCAACCAAAAGCAATAATGCAAAATACATTTCTTTTTCAACCCCCAAAAAAGACCAAAGTGTTTTCAGAAAGTACATATACTGTATATCATGATAAGATGGCTGAAACAGCCTTTTTCACATTTTCACTAATGGTTAAAAAGATGCCAAGACTATGTTGCTTGTTTAAAGAATTCTAACAAAGTTTACTATTTAAGTTGGTCGCTGGTAATTGTATTCCAAACTATCCCTAAACAAAGAAATTTCCCCAGCTCCTCTGCTAAACTATTCACATTGTTAGAAGAGTAAACAATCTTTTACTCCTTTTGTAATTATTTGCACCCACCTATAGATAAACAGATCTTTAGCCAGCCATTTTGTGCCAATGATTTTAAAGATGACCTCATAGGTCTCCAGTGCTTTGAGGTGGACGCCGCTGGGCAGAGCCGGGTGCAGGCACTGAGCCAATCTCTTTCCGATAATCAGCCGCCTCGGCAACAGAGAGTACTTCAGATTACTCTGGAGAGCCTAAGATAAAGGGAGGGATGCACAGCGTAAGTCAAACAAAGAAGAAATCAAAATAATGGATTTAAATTTTTTACCTTTCATGACTAAAACTTACTTCAACCAACCACTGTAGCATGCAACCAACACTAGCTACTACAATGACAAGACAACTATATGAAGAACTATTTAAACTCATTCAATTTTCTAGGTCTTTTTTGTGTTTCTTTACTGGGTAAACTGGGTAAATCAATCCAAAAGTATGTTATAAGAAAGAATGAGAGGCAGAAACGAAGAGAAAAAAATTCAGGAAGTGGAAGACCCAGCTGTAGGTTTCTGCTTATGTTCACTGCATTTGTGTGGAGCCATTTAAGTGAGAAATTGTATGTTCTTTCATTACAAGTGCATTATTAAAGAAGTGTGAAGGTGGCATATAGTTTGTGGACTTCACTTCACTTCTCTGTATTAGCTGACTGTAAGCTAAGCAAACTTCCTTCTGCAAAAGGACTGTAAACTAACACCACAGAAGATCAGTTAGTAAAACAATCTCACATTGTTCCTGTAGGGAACTGAAATAGCACTCAAATGAACAGTCTCATGTTCTCTCTCACAATTTCACTGAACTTGGTCATTACTTAAACTTCAATACTTCACCAAGGAAGTCAGGGAATTCCCATTTCTCAGCAGGAAATTTGAGCAAATTTATAACTGGTTATATCAATTTCCATTTACTATGAAATAAGTGAAAGACAATGGGTTTGCCTTGCTCTCTAGGTCATGACACCTACGTATTGGGACACTAAAGACTCCATTTCTGAGGACATAACTAGGTACACTGTGATGTAAAATCACCACCACTGGCAATTGTAAACATATCTTTTCATAGATTTTTCTGACATTATTTTTATGAATGTTGTTTAATGTATATTATAAAAAAATGTTGATTTATTTGTTGTTACATATTTATAGCTATTGGATTTATCGAAATCATTAAACACTTAAAGGTTGTTAAACTCAAACAAATGGTATACAGAAAAAAAACATAACCCAACATAAGTAATCATTTTTGAGCTACAACAATGACAAGCATTTGTCTGACATTTCTTTTAAACTGAGAGGATTAACATAGTGAGCATGACTGCTCAATGGTTTCAGTGGTGCATTGTGGGATTTTTTTAAGGGAATGTTCCAGCAATGTTTTTTGCGATTGAGAAAGAGAGATGTCCCTTTAAATGACTGACTCCCTGATCAGTGCCCTGACTACTGAACTAGGAACTAGGAACTTGTTCTACTGTATACTGACAAGATTTCAATCACATGCAGTTTGTGATTGCATTTTGTCACCCAAATGAGGATGGGTTCCCTTTTGAGTCTGGTTGCTCTCAAGGTTTCTTCTTCATACCATCTCCAAACCTCCCAAAAGGGAGTTTTTCCTTGCCACAGTCGCCTCAGTCACCTCAGGCTTGCTCACTTGGGATAACATCTAGGACTGTTTGTCTGTTTGTCTGTTTATATGTTTGTTGTTTTCTTATGTTGTTTCTCATGTAAAGCTGCTTTGAGACAATGCACTTTGTTAAAAGCGCTATACAAATAAAATTGAATTGAATTGAATGCATTTATAGTTACATTACAAGCCAAATTAATCTTGTTCTGTATATAAACAAAAATCTGCTCATTAAATCAACTTACAAAACTTCCAGTCTTATTCTTTGTTTTCAATTGTTTTTACAAATAAAAATGTTGCCACAAGATTAATCAATCTGTTTTTAATCTTGTTAATGTATTTTAGCCAGTCAACATCAATATTCACAGAGTTACTGTATTGCATATTGGGGACTTTTGGCTGCTAAATATGGCTTGGAGAGACAGATGTATTTACATGTGTACTGAATGGTTTGAAAAAACACATTTAATCTGCAGAACATGTGTCTTGGGTGCATTTATACATTCAATAGTGAAATGCATGTGGGGAATCATATCAAGATATCATACTTGCATGAAACAAAAAGTGTAAACAGGATTCCATGCTACATTTAAGACTAAAGAGAAGATACAAGAAAAAAACTGCTAACAATAATACTTCAATAATGGCAACATTTGCAATTCATGTTCACCAAATCATAACTTTCCATTACATACAGGACATATACATGTATACAAACAGAATTAATTGCATTTTATATAAGACGTGATAGTCTTTTATGGATGCTGAAATCGTTGCCCAGGCCTGCACAGTTGCTTGTTTGGCATTAGTCATTCAAACGCTGGTGCATTCCAGCAAAGTAAATGAATTGGTAACCTGATTCCTTACTCACAGGCATGGACTACAAGCAACATTAGGCACTTCACTCCTACCTTTGACCTTCAACCAACCTTATTGAGTTTTCCAAGACAAGAGATGAGGTCAGCCCACTCGCTGGAAGACTCAAAATTGCGCAACGCCTTCTCAATGACGGCTGCATAATTTCTGTAACGGTAGTCATTCTGAAGTTCTGCCTCTTCAGGATCCATCATTCCTCAGTGCTGTCCCAGCATGCTCAGTGTCAGACTAGGAAGAGGGGTATTTGTTAAACCAGAATTTATTAAAAGGAATGACATTAGACTAAACTAAATTCAACTAAATTCTAACTAAATTCAAGTCTGCAAGTAAAGGCACTTTCAAAAGATGCAGTAAATACACTGAATGAACAAGTGACAGAAAGAGACAAGTATTAAGGTTCAAACATTAAGAATTTGTGCAAAAATATATTATGTAGCAAATGTGTAAGCACTTAAATTGTAAATGGAACAAGAAAATGAGTTTTGCATCTTCAATACACAAGATACCATTTCAGTGATTTTCATATCTTGTGACCAGTAATTGCCTTTGCTCAGGTACCCTCAGGTCAGTGTTGCTATAAGACACATAAGCTATAAGACACATATGTTATAAGTGTTGCAGAACCTCATGTTCATTTTGGTGTGCTCACAGTCATTTTTTCAAACTCCGTGGACTAACATGACTCTAATGGCTTGGCTAGGCTCAATTATCATGTTTGGTGGTTGGTGTCAATGATGATAGTCTGATGGTTTATCTATCTATTAGGAACACAGCCGAATGTGAGCTGAAAGGGTTTTCTTTTTTTATGAATTTATTTACTTTTGTCTTTCATTTTCTTTTTTATTTTATTCATCTTATACAAAATGTATCTATAAGTTTTGTAATTCCTTACTAATGTATTGGGAACTGTAAAAAAAAATTATGTAATATAAAAGTGGCAACCTGTCATGGGTTGCAAGATAAGGGTGAAATACAATCCTTGGATTATACTGTTACCTTTTGCAATTTGAACCAACCCATAAAAAAAACAAAAAAAAAAAGGAAAATAATCTTAACTGATAAACCGTATTACCATAAGAACAGAAAAGTAAATAAAGAAAGTAAATATTTCCGCAAAAAAGTGGTAAGTCACAAGCCATTCAGTTCTTTTCAAAATAGAGAACTAAATAACACGCTGACTGACATGCTGCAAAAATGCAACTTTGAGCTCGTCGATTGGATGCTAGATACAGATCAATAAACCAGGTCTCATAATTGAACTGACTTGGAGGCTAAGGAGTAGTGCGAGGTTTAAAGGGTGTTAATGGAAAACGTAAAGGAGCCTGTACAAATCCATTTTTTTCCACAGTAGTAAAACACTATGAAGGCAAATGATGCAGTTGCACCACTACCTCACACGTGCCTGTGGTTTCTGACCACTGTAAGCCTGGCTGTTTATACGTTTCCAGTTTACATTGCCTGAATAATTATATTGTGCAAATTGTCTTGTGACAACTTATTATAGTGGTACTAATTTACAGGAATGAGATAGGTTTGGTGAGATAATGAGATAAACTGTGAAAATAATAATAACACAAGTAATCAGTCTAGCTGTTTAGATAGTGATGTTAAAACTGTAGGTATCTACCTAAGGAAGATAAGCCTATCACCTTCTCACACACACACATACCTGAACTAGTAATAACAAAGATCAGTGTTTGCTTAAAATTGGGAACAGCTGCTTAGTCAACAAGGGTAAATATCATGAATGATTCTCTCTCTCTCTCTCTCTCTCTCTCTCATATACAGTATCTCACAAAAGTGAGTACACCCCTCACATTTTTGTAAATATTTTATTATATCTTTTCATGTGACAACACTGAAGAAATGACACTCTGCTCCACTGTAAAGCAGTGAGTGTACAGCCTGTATAACAGTGTAAATTTGCTGTCCCCTCAAAATAACTCAACACACAGCCACTAATGTCTAAACCGCTAGCAACAAAAGTGAGTACATTTTATATATATATATGTATATATATATATATATATATATATATATATATATATATATATATATATATATATATATATATATATATATATATATATAGCTCTGGAAAAAAATAAGAGACCACTGCCCAATCTCCAGATTTGAACCCTATTGAAAACCTCTGGAATGTCATCAAGAGGAAGATGGATGGTCACAAACCATCAAGCAAAGCTGAGCTGTTTGCTTTTTGCAAAAAGAGCAACAGCAATGTGAAAATCTGGTGGAGAGCATGCCAAATTCCACCAAACACTGATTTCTTAATGTTATTTAGCCAAAGCATTAACACAATTTGTTTACAGATTATTTGCATTTTGTTTTATTTGAGTTATTAAAGCTCTGCAAATACTGCATGATCTTGGGTTATTTTGATGTGTTGTCATTTCCTTTAAATATACACTCTAAATAACAATAGTTATATTTTGAGCTATGTATGTATTAATATATATATATATATATATATATATATATATATATGCTGTCCATTACTGTGAGTGATAAATACATGTTTATAGATTTATAAATTTATAAATGCACTAATACTAAAGCTGACAAACAGACACACAAAAATCTTTTACTTTTTTTAATTTTCAAAAATCTCAAAAAAGTTAAACCATACAGACATAAACATGTAAACTGAAATAACGATAGGAATATTTACACTTATTTTTATTTTTTACAATATTTTTATTTATACAATATTTTTATTTACTGAAGTTGGGAGAGGCGACTCCATATGTGTTCACGAAGAAATGGTAATCCCAAAAAGCATGTTTTTTTGTCTTTTTTTAAAATAAAAGTTACATTATGTTAATCTCCTATATGTATGGACAGTTTTGGGACACCCAGTTGAGCATGTGTGTGTCGCCATGAGCAGGCCTATGGGTTTTATGCTGTTTACATTCAATACAATTATCATACACAAATTCACAACAACAGACATGCAAACTAAATGACTCACACACACTCACTTACACATGCACATACACACACACACACACACACACACACACACACACACACACAAAAGAGCTGGACAGTTGTAACTGTAGCCCATTAATTGAATCCAGAAGGCCATATGCTAGACACTGAAATATTCAGTTTTATAAACCAAATGGTTGACACATATCATGGTATCAGTGTCACGCCACTGTCACATATTGTTGCATCATTTTCATATTCAGAACCTTTTTGAGTCACTCTAAAAGACACGCACACCATTTTAGATTAGAGATTGTGTTTAAAAAGAGGTCACATGAATGGAAAACAAGTGAAGCACCAAAAGTGAACTACGTTTGTGTTGTTAAGCAATTTTCATCCCAATCTTCTACTATTACACAGAATACTCTCCTAATTCGAGCATGTTTGGAGCATTAAACAGTTGGTAACTTTTCTGCTGTATCACAGTGTGCAAAGCAATCTGGGATGCCTTACACAAACTGTCCAGGTTTAGATTAGAGGGATCTACTTATTGGATCTCTTTTACAGATCTCTCCAGTAGGACTATTACAACTTCTTAAAATCAAAGTAGTCATGAAAAGCACAACTATAAATGAAGAGTCTAAAATATGAATGATTAACAATTGACAGAGGAGAGACAGGAAAATGGGATAAGGAATAAGAATGAGGGGAAGGCTTTCTCTATCTTGGATCGATTCTCTGCTTGTGTTTTAGTGTGCTATCTGCTTGGCTCTGTTGACTTTTGTTTTGTTGACTTTAGTATTGCTTTAATGTGTCTTTTGGTATATTGCTTTACTAGCTCACCTTTAACTCAACAGTAACCTGTTTTGGATTTTTTAAGCATATTCTATGATACTATTTGTATTTCTGTTATAAATAATGTACTAGCACAAGGATATATATATTTGATTGAAACTATTAAGCACTTCCCTAAGACTCTTGATAAGGACATCTACAAAATGCTGTAAATGTCATGTAATCTGTAGGAGGTGAGAGCAAGATAGAAAGCCAAAAAAAGATAAGGCAAAAGCAAATGAATAAGACAAGGTCAGTCTGCTTTAGTCGGATGTCAAATGACATATGCATGCGTATGTGTGTGTGTGTGTTTGTATAGCTGGGAGTGACAGGTACTTCACAATATAGGGATGGTGCTACAAGACTTTACCAATACTGTGTAGCATGATAGGGATGAAATATAATACTTGGATTAAAGCACTGATAAATACTTTGCAAAAATTAGCTTGCATTATTTTAAACAAAAAAAATATTTAATGAATTGTTAAATGAAAATTATATTTAATGAATTAATTCATCAAAATGCCAAAAGTAACCTAATTAACAAGAGCTGGTGTTAATCAGCAAAAAAAAAAGCAGCACAAAGATCCCAGATTCTCAATTCTGATAGGTCAGACTGTGTTGATTAATTTTCACAACAACCAGGCTGCAAGACAAATCACAGGTTTGTATGAACCTTTTTCTAATATGTTATCATTAACAACGAGCACAGGGACTTGCATGTGGACACACCACATGAATTGATTTAATAAACATGCATAAAATTTTCTGTGAATAAATATTTAACATTTTTTGGAAGGTGTCTCCAGTGTCATGGCTTTGTAACAGTCAGAGGTAATGCTGTGACACTGAAGTCTTAAGACACAGGAAAGTCATCAGGACAGAGGACTTTGTGCTTTATATACAACCTCACATCCTAGTATGTTTTATTCCTTACTCAGAGATTAAATGATGTCACTCTAACTGATCTTATCCACAACTTGCCAATAGACACTTCAGATACTACTTGTCTAGTGATTTGTGATTTTTTATTCATGAGTTAAGAGTTGTATCAGGTGCACACCAGCTTGGTTTGAATGGAAATTTGCAGTCATTCTGACCTTTTGAAGATAATACTAGACATCATGACTGGGTTAAGGAGTACATATTCTGATAACAAATAACAAACAATACATTATATCATCCAGTAGTCTGGAGATACAACCAGCATTATGAAACTACTTTTTAATTAGAAAAAAAAAAATACAAGCCCTTACAGCTACACCTACTAGACTACAAAACCTTACAAAAAAGGGCAACACAATTAACAATAAAACACACACAAACTGGACAGCACATATAAATCTACCATTAAGAAATCCCCCTAAAAAAATTTGAATTATCATCATGACAAGTTGTAAACTACTTCCTATAATTTTTCAGTACTTATGGTCAGTGTGGGAGTACAAGGAGTTTCACAGTAATCAAGGCAATCATTTATTTGGCATATGGTGTATTAACACAGAAAAGAACCTCACAATCAGACCACGAGGAAAATGAACTGTTGTGCTGTATTGCCTTCTGTTACTATGAATCTAGAGCAATGAGACATTTTATTTCCATCACTAATATGAATGAATGAAAGTCTATTAATTGATAATAATACTAATTATTTAGCTGAGATTGAGACATGTAGTCAGTGCTTATATCTCAGATGGTTGTAATAAATATATTCAGATTATTTAGAGAATCTATACACATATATAATGATGATGATGATGATGATGATGAACTAGCCAGTATTGACTTTCAATTAAATCAAGTTGATAAAAGTATTAACAGTAACACGATTATTTTTCTTTTCAATCTTCGCTGTTTGAAATGTTTCTTTAAAGACCTCAGCCTATAAAATGTGCCCACATACAGACAATTACACACATACATTATTGCCTCATGTGTGATCTCAAAGCAGAATGACTCACCTACTGCAGGAAAACAGAACCTGAGCCCGAGCACCGTTTAAAATAATTTTCTAGATGCAAGATGAGCGTGGTAAACAAGGGTAAAAATATATATTAAGATCTAACGCATCAAAACGGGGACAGAAGATGATGTCCAGGCAGAAATACTTCGCAGTATACTGGAATCCGCACTCAGCTGATTTTACGCAGCCGTGCTGCTCTATACACTTCCTCATGGGCGGGGAAGGGACGAACAAAGTGAAAGGAACGGGGGTGTTTTTTTTTTTAATGGACTCATTTTGTATACAGTGTTATTATACAGAAACGTATTTTGTTAAATATAAATGTACACAATTATTCAAAATAAAAAACTATGTGTATTTGTGACACTGAACAGAATAAACGCACAGACTCCATTTGGCTGCCCTCTGCCTGCCATTTGGTATGTTCCAGGATGTTATGTTTACAAAGCTCGCACCAAGCTGTCACATAACAGTAGCTGACCGGTCATGTGGGCTGTATCCCAAACCACATACTGTTCACTAAATGATGTACACACTGCCTCGAGTGGCGTGCTATTTAGACTACTTCACTGATAAATCATTTATTATGGAAACATGCGGTTGGGGACGGAGGCCGAGTCCATGCAACGGATGGTGGTTATACATAAACAAGTGCAAGCGTCAGCGTGTTCACTACACTGTAGACTCTGTGGATTTGAATTACTGCCCTTGCCGGAACCAAAACTGTAGAATTAATAATAATAAATGTTTGCCAAATGTGTCCAGTCCACTTGCAAATTCGCTGTGCCTCATGGAAGTCAATTTAAAAGAAGATTTCTGCGGCAAATAAATAATAACAAATAACCATAATAAACAAACAAACAGAAGAGGTAGTACTAGGTGGTGTTAGAAAAGATGTAGTTTATATACTACTAGTTTATTTTTTTTATTAAGAAATTAAACCAAGCTGGTATATCAAAGTAGCCCCATCAAAAAACTGCCTATATTCTTAGCAACCATGTTTATTAACGCTAAATATTTGCAAAACCAAACACTAGTTACTCAGAGTTCTTTACATTAAAAAAGTTTTGGGACACCCCTCCAAATCATTGAATTCAGCCGTTGTTTTTCAGGGGTTGACTCGGCCCCTTAGTTCAAATGAAAGGAACTTTTAATGCTTCAGCATACCAAGACATTTTGGACAATTTCATGCTCCCAACTTTGTGGTAACAGTTTGGGGATGACCCCGTCCTGTTCCAACATGACTGCACACCAGTGCACAAAGCAAGGTCCATAAAGACACGGATGAGAGAGTTTGGTGAGGAGGAACTTGACTGACCTGCACAAAAATTCCCATAAATACACTCCTAAACCTTGTGGAAAGCCTTCCCAGAAGAGTTGAAGCTGTTATAGTTGCAAAGGACAGGCCAGCTCCATATTACATTCATGTGCATGTGAAGGCAGATGTCCCAGTTTTGGCCTGGCTCACAGTCTCCTCTCTAATTCATCTGTATCTGAAAAATCTGCATGTATCCCAATGTTTTAAGCCCTTCATTATTATGGGTATAGTAATACTTTCAAAAGTATGAACTGCAGTATGAATGGAGCCATAGATTAAGTCATAGTAAGTGATCTGTATTAATTGTATTTAGCAAAGGCCATGTGTGGGCAGGTTCAATAGTGCCTTTAGATGTAGTTGTAGTTGGTGAGTTAGAAGTTGAGGAACTGCTTAGGTTTCCGAAAGAAGTATAAAATACATTAATACAGTTTCAAAATAATTTTTTTTTTTCTGTTCTGTCTCTAAAAAATATAAGAACACCGAAGATATCTGAGCTAAATAGATGGAATAAACGTGATGTGTCATTTATTAAAAACAGTATTTAAAAATGTAAAATGTACTTTTAAATACATTAAAAATGATGCTTATTTTTTTTTGTTTTATGTAATACTCAATACGACCAATAAGAGGCGCTGTATCGCCGGCATCCTGCGTTGCTAAGCGACAGAGACTCACATGCCAACAAATCGCCTACATTAAATAGATGAGCTTACATTTTCCGTTTCAAAACTGTTTATTTTATTTATGCTAGAACTAACAGAAAATGCTAGAAACTGAAGTTTTGACGGCTGGACCGTCTGTTGAGGCCGAAAACCCTGAGGACAGAATCGAGGCTCGCCGAAAGCGTGTTGCTGCACGAGTCCAGGCCAAGAAACGGTAAGTTTATCTCTCAGTGTCTGTCAGGGAGAAAGCTGGGTGTGATTCAGTTCAGTGGTTTTTAAAGGTTTTGCGAACAAGGACCATTATAGCTGTAAAGGAAAAAACAAAACAAGTTATATTATGCCCCACAGTTATTTTAATAAACTATCTCAGTATTAGATTCATTATTCTGATGTGTGCAGTAATATTCTGCTTATTAATTAGAGATTTTCCTCTCTGAACTTTCTACATTAGGTCCAAGTTAATTATATTTTACAAAACTATTTGTTTTTTAGTTATTTTCTTTTGGATTAAATCTATTTATTTGCATATGATAATAAGTATAAGAACCAGGGCCATAATCAGCATCAAACCTGAAATTGAAAGTTCTCCCTGTGTTTCAGTTATTCCTTCAGGTACTCTGGTTTTCTCCCCAGTCCAAAAACGTGTTCTAGGCTGTTTGGCATTCCTAAATTGTCCGTAGTGTGTAAATTGTGCCCTGTGATGGGTTGGCACCCCTCCCAGAGTGTCCCTTGCCTTGTGCCCAGAGTTCCCTAGGATAAGATCCAGGTTCCCCGCAACCCTATATAGGATAATGAAATGGATAGACAGATGGCCTCTATATAGCCAATAGTATGTGGACACCTGACCATGACCCCAATGTGTGAGCCGTCTCCAAACGTTTGCCACAAAGTTTGAGGCACATAAGTCTAGAATGTCTTTCTATCCTGTAGCATAAAGACTTTCTTTCACTAACCCAAAAATGTACCAGCCACTGTGACAATGGCACTGTGGTTGACTAGTTAGAACCTAAGTGGTCTGCACCTCAACCCTACTTTGGGAAGAACTGGAAAGCTAACTGCTCCACAGGCCTTGCTGCTTGACGTCAGTGACCTCACTAATGCTCTAGTGGCTGAATGATCAGATCTCCATACCACACTGCAAAATCTAGTGAAGCTCCTTTTGACAGCAATGGAATGTAACTCCATATTAATCTCCAAAGTTTTGGAATAAGATGTTCAGCAAGCACATATGGGTGTTATGGTCAGGTGTCCACATATGTTTGGTCATAATGTGTATATCACAATGCCAAATAGGTACTGCATCACTAACTAATTTCTACATTGCTGCTATATTACTTGATGTACTACATCAGTTGCTAATTTCTAATCTCTGTTCGTTTAGTTTGTAACCATCAGTATGTTAGTTATACACTTCATCATGCCTGTAGTAGGCGATGTTACACTGCTGAACCTTGGGGTTCTCAAAGCTATTTTTTTGTCATAATGAGATTCCGATAACAAATATATATATACATATATATATATATATATATATATATATATATATATATATATATATATATATATATATATATATATATATAATGATAACCTAATAGTATCTAATATCTAACTAATATTATCTTATTGCTTACTTTGCTCCTAGAGTTTAGCTAACATTCTTATTTTGATTATTGTCATTTGTATATTTTTCTTTAATGACAAAATGAAGACAAGAGGTTGGAGATGGTGCCCAGAAGAAGGTAGAAACTAAAGAGGAAGCTCGGCCAAGTCAGAGACAGATAGAACAAAGTGAAAGAGTAAGAGAAGTTTGATATAGCTATGTTTATTTACAAACCTGTTTTCTTAGCTGCATTCAGTGTACTGTATTTATATTGGTCACTTGTCCTTGTTGCAGCACATGACTAAATTGAAAGCTGATGGCACTGAGCTAGTGACCAACATTTTGGTGGCAGCAGATGCCAGAGAGTTAAAGAGGAGAGAAGAACTAAGGGAGGCAAACAGACTAAGGTGCAAATACACACACACACACACACACACACATACACTGTGATGCATATTTCAGTCCATTGGGCTTTTCATTCCCACCACTCAGTGTACTTAATAAATGCCATAATAATCTTTTATTCAGTATAATACATAAAAAATAAAACATCATTGAGCATGCTGTCATGGAAAAAATAATCAATGCTGGAGTGGTGTGATGTGCCCTGACACAAAGTAAGTTATTGTGAATTATTAATTTCCTTTAACAGCACACCCTATGAGTTTAACTTTAGTTGAACTTAGGCAATATGTATATTTTTTAACTTATTGATTAACAAGCCATCATGCTTTTAAAGTGTCTTAGGTACATTTAATATACTGGAATGTCCATGAGACAAGATGTTTCCTGTTATCACCTACATTATAGCAGCTATGCAGTCATTCCCTCACTAGCCTCTTATTTTTCCATTTTTAGTAATGGAAGAGCAAACAAACAACAAAAAACTCATCTTGTCATATTCTCAAGAAAACAGGAAATTTAAAGTCTGCTGAACTGAGATACTTCTGTTATCTCAGATTTGATTCCAAGCTTGAGTTATGTTGCTGCATGACTTTTGACAAGGCTTTGGACACAAATTGAGACACTGTTTGCATCATCTGTTTCTTATTTCTCCATTGTTCCCAAACATGCACTAATCTTGGACAGATTGGAGAAGCTGGAAAATGAGGTCAAGTCCAGCACAGAGAAGTTCAATAAGATCATGAACAAGTGGACTGAGGCCAAGACAAAAAAGATCCATCAGCAGCTGAGAGACGATCTGAGACAACAGCAACAGCTCTGTTGGCAAATCATTGAAGACAAGAACAAGCTCATCAGTGAACTGCAGCAGGTACGTATACACACAGACAAATATATATACACTCAAAAAACACACATAAACTCAATAGAGGTTTACTTTTGTGTGCAGGAGCTGAAAGGAAGAGATGATCGTTTTGTGAAAGATCGTAAAAGGGAGGCAGAAGAAGTGGATCTCCTTATTGAAAGGATGCAGGAACAGATATCCAGTCTGAAGAAAGACTATAGAAAAGAGCTGGACTTAATTGAGGTGCGGTGCAGACGCTATGTTTTTATATTGTTTAGGTCTATTTGTTACATAAAATCGTGTGTGCTGCTATTTATGATTTATGATGTTTATAATCCTTCGCATAGTTGCATTATCAGGATTATAAATGCTTGTTATACACTACAGTAGGTACAGAAAGTATTCAGACATTTTTCAAGATTTATTGTGTTATATAATAATATTTACATTTATTACGTTTATTCTTTTGGCAAAAGGAGTACATAGAATAGCCCATATCGACAAAGCATAAATAGTTTTTTTGAAATGAAACTTAAATCTTTCATTTACATATGTATTCCCACTCTATATTTAGTGCTCTCTAGAATCACCATTGGCACCAGTTACAGCTTTGAGTTTTTGAGTCTCTACAAACTTAACAGACCTGGATTTTTATTAGGTCTACTGTTAATAAGTTGTTCACTATTAATTATATTAATACTTTTTTAGATTCTATGACAAAATCAAGCAAGTGCATTTTTGTGTTAATTTAAGTTTGTTTGCTGTTTGGGTTACAGCGCTCGTTCAATGACGAGTGGACGGATTTGCTCACAAACAGCAAGAAGGAATGGGAGCAGCAGAGAAAGGAACGAAGCGACAAAGAGGTAGAGTGAACTGTTACATATTTTGTGTGTTTAATTTTTTTTACATTCACCACATTTGAACATCATTGCCCTGTGTGTGCTGTACAATCCATCATTGCATTGTGTTTGTGTTGGAACTACTACACTGTTCTGGGTTTGTGTGTGTGTGTGTGTTGTACATCACTGCCCAATGTTTGTGTGTGTGTGTGTGTGTGTTGTACATCACTGCCTGATGTTTGTGTGTGTGTGTGTGTTGTACATCACTGCCCAATGTTTGTGTGTGTGCGTGTGTGGTGTACATCACTGCCTGATGTTTGTGTGTGTGTGTGTTGTACATCACTGCCTGATGTTTGTGTGTGTGTGTGTTGTACATCACTGCCTGATGTTTGTGTGTGTGCGTGTGTGGTGTACATCACTGCCTGATGTTTGTGTGTGTGTGTGTTGTACATCACTGCCTGATGTTTGTGTGTGTGCGTGTGTGGTGTACATCACTGCCTGATGTTTGTGTGTGTGTGTGTTGTACATCACTGCCCAATGTTTGTGTGTGTGCGTGTGTGTTGTACATCACTGCCCAATGTTTGTGTGTGTGCGTGTGTGGTGTACATCACTACCTGATGTTTGTGTGTGTGTGGTGTACATCACTGCCTGATGTTTGTGTGTGTGCGTGTGTTGTACATCACTGCCTGATGTTTGTGTGTGTGCGTGTGTTGTACATCACTGCCTGATGTTTGTGTGTGTGTGTGTTGTACATCACTGCCTGATGTTTGTGTGTGTGTGTGTTGTACATCACTGCCTGATGTTTGTGTGTGTGTGTGTGTTGTACATCACTGCCTGATGTTTGTGTGTGTGTGTGTGTGTGTGTTGTACATCACTGCCTGATGTTTGTGTGTGTGTGTGTTGTACATCACTGCCTGATGTTTGTGTGTGTGTGTGTGTGGTGTACATCACTGCCTGATGTTTGTGTGTGTGTGTGTTATACATCACTGCCTGATGTTTGTGTGTGTGCGTGTGTGGTGTACATCACTACCTGATGTTTGTGTGTGTGTGTGTGTGGTGTACATCACTGCCTGATGTTTGTGTGTGTGTGTGTTATACATCACTACCTGATGTTTGTGTGTGTGTGTGTTATACATCACTACCTGATGTTTGTGTGTGTGTGTGTTGTACATCACTACCTGATGTTTGTGTGTGTGTGTGTGTGGTGTACATCACTGCCTGATGTTTGTGTGTGTGTGTGTGTGGTGTACATCACTGCCTGATGTTTGTGTGTGTGTGTGTTATACATCACTGCCTGATGTTTGTGTGTGTGCGTGTGTGGTGTACATCACTACCTGATGTTTGTGTGTGTGTGGTGTACATCACTGCCTGATGTTTGTGTGTGTGTGTGTGTTGTACATCACTGCCTGATGTTTGTGTGTGTGCGTGTGTTGTACATCACTGCCTGATGTTTGTGTGTGTGTGTGTTGTACATCACTGCCTGATGTTTGTGTGTGTGTGTGTGTGTGTGTTGTACATCACTGCCTGATGTTTGTGTGTGCGTGTGTTGTACATCACTGCCTGATGTTTGTGTGTGTGTGTGTTGTACATCACTGCCTGATGTTTGTGTGTGTGCGTGTGTGGTGTACATCACTACCTGATGTTTGTGTGTGTGTGGTGTACATCACTGCCTGATGTTTGTGTGTGTGCGTGTGTTGTACATCACTGCCTGATGTTTGTGTGTGTGTGTGTGTTGTACATCACTGCCTGATGTTTGTGTGTGTGCGTGTGTTGTACATCACTGCCTGATGTTTGTGTGTGTGTGTGTTGTACATCACTGCCTGATGTTTGTGTGTGCGTGTGTTGTACATCACTGCCTGATGTTTGTGTGTGTGTGTGTGTTGTACATCACTGCCTGATGTTTGTGTGTGTGTGTGTTGTACATCACTGCCTGATGTTTGTGTGTGTGCGTGTGTGTTGTACATCACTGCCTGATGTTTGTGTGTGTGTGTGTTGTACATCACTGCCTGATGTTTGTGTGTGTGTGTTGTACATCACTGCCTGATGTTTGTGTGTGCATGTGTTGTACATCACTGCCTGATGTTTGTGTGTGTTGTACATCACTGCCTGATGTTTGTGTGTGTGCGTGTGTGTTGTACATCACTGCCTGATGTTTGTGTGTGTGTGTGTTGTACATCACTGCCTGATGTGTGTGTGTGTGTGCGTGTGTTGTACATCACTGCCTGATGTTTGTGTGTGTGCGTGTGTGGTGTACATCACTGCCTGATGTTTGTGTGTGTGCGTGTGTGGTGTACATCACTGCCTGATGTTTGTGTGTGCGTGTGTGTTGTACATCACTTCCCGATGTTTGCATGTATGTGTGAGAGAGAGCTGTAAATCATTACCCTGTGTTTGTTTGTGATCAGGTGGAGTTCTTGCTGCAGAGAATGAAGATATTGGAGGATCACGAGTCCCTGCTGGATCGCCTGAGATTACAGAGCGCCGAGGAGTACAACAAGATCAAAATCAAACTAGAGTCTGATGTACAGGTACACTGCATTACACTGATACCATAATCTTTGTGTTGTTTATTAAACATTGGATTTTAAAATATTATTTTTGATGCCATTTTATAAAATCTCTGCTTCACTCTATGCTTAAGAGTATCTTTATAATTTAAAAAAAGGTTTGCCTAAAAGCAGTAAAATGTGAGTCTCCGTACAGTAATGATGAACATTATAACATCAAGCTGGATCCTCAGACATCAATATCTCCCTATTTGTGTGTTTTCATAAATAGCGCCTAGAGCAAGACCTGCAAGAAAGGAAGGCTACCTACCAGCTTAATCAGGAGAAGCTTGAGTACAATGTACAAATGCTGAAGAAATATGAGGAAGAGTATGCTGTTAGTAAGGCTCAGCAGATAAGGAAGATCACCAGGTACAATAAAAATCTCTTATTCTGAGCCATTTCCTAAATAAACTCTTACAAATACTTATGCAGCCAATTGGAAAGAACTGCTGTATATTTACATTTGGGTCACTTTGTTAAAGACTGCATGATATGCGCAACAATCTGAAGAAAAAATGTGCTGAGCAGGAAAAGCAGTCCCGTGAGGAGATCCAGTCAGTGACGAATAAGTATAACCGCCTTGTGCAGCAGTACAAGGATATTCACAAGAGGAAAAGGTGGACACTAACACCCATACACACTTAACACACAGAATACACACTAACTCTAGATTCATCTCTAGTTCTCAGACGGCTCATTATTAATGATATTAATCACTTTGTTCTTGTACATGTGAAGGCATTTTGAGGCAGTTGATGCCAAACGTTATGAGGAGGTTTGGCTGATGAAAGAAGATGAGGCCAAAGCGTTAGCATGCAGAGCTGTAGACTTGGACAGAGTTATTCATGAACAGGTGCTGGGCTTGACCTGGAGTCCTCCAACACTGCCGTTCATGGACCATTCCAGCCCCAAGCAGCCCCAGCAAACAGCGCAGCAAGTGGTCACACAAGTTCTGGGAGAGGAAGACGAGACACAAAATCAGACAGAGCGAGAAACAGAGGAAGAGAAAAGTAGACTTGAGGAGTCTGGCAGTCTGGAGAGCAGCATGACCGGGGTGGATCGTAAAACAGTAAAGAGAGTGCTGGAGCTTCTGTGTGATGAGATGGTTGGTACTGTCTATGTTTATCTGTGGGTTATTGATGTTCTCTGTCGTTGCAAAGGAAAAACCTATACAAGTCAGTTAGTTAGCCAGTAAAGGCCTAATGAATGTGATAATCACAAATTTACCCTGGATCTTTTACTGGATACATACCATACCAGTTTGTGCCCGTTTTATTTATTATTTTTTTAAGTCTACAGATATTTTTGTAGTGTTCAATTTGCCACATATAAAGGAGGACATCACTGCATTAAAAGTTTGCATTTTTACCTAGCCATGACTTCAGGAAGATGCACTAAGTCCTAAATATTATGGAAATGAAAATATCAACCACAGTAATATTGCATAACATGTTCCATTTGATCCAAGTGGAATCCAAATGGACTGGAACAAACTGACAAGGAGATAATCTGTCATTATCAATATCTGTGTGTAGTTTTACATTTTCTGCACATGATTGCATAGGTTCCCATTCCCTAGTCCCTAGTGTATTCACTACTCTAAATTCCTGTGCATGATGCTCTGACTGGAATCCCATACAGGCTGTATTTCCACTTCACACCAAGTCTATAAGGGATAGAATTCTGGTCCACTGTGACCATGTCCATGTTGTATATTATATATACACTATATTGCCAAAAGTATTTGCTCACCCATCCAAATAATCAGAATCAGGTGTTCCAATCACTTCCATGGCCACAGGTGTATAAAATCAAGCACCTAGGCATGCAGACTGTTTTTACAAACATTTGTGAAAGAATGGGTCGCTCTCAGGAGCTCAGTGAATTCCAGCGTGGAACTGTGATAGGATGCCACCTGTGCAACAAATCCAGTCGTGAAATTTCCTCGCTCCTAAATGTTCCACAGTCAACTGTCAGCTGTATTATAAGAACGTGGAAGTGTTTGGGAACGACAGCAACTCAGCCACGAAGTGGTAGGCCACGTAAACTGACGGAGCGGGGTCAGCGGATGCTGAGGCGCATAGTGCGAAGAGGTCGCCAACTTTCTGCAGAGTCAATCACTACAGACCTCCAAACTTCATGTGGCCTTCAGATTAGCTCAAGACCAGTGCGCAGAGAGCTTCATGGAATGGGTTTCCATGGCCGAGCAGCTGCATCCAAGCCATACATCACCAAGTGCAATGCAAAGCGTCGGATGCAGTGGTGTAAAGCACGCCGCCACTGGACTCTAGAGCAGTGGAGATGCGTTCTCTGGAGTGACCAATCGCGCTTCTCCATCTGGCAATCTGATGGACGAGTCTGGGTTTGGCGGTTGCCAGGAGAACGGTACTTGTCTGACTGCATTGTGCCAAGTGTAAAGTTTGGTGGAGGGGGGATTATGGTGTGGGGTTGTTTTTCAGGAGCTGGGCTTGGCCCCTTAGTTCCAGTGAAAGGAACTCTGAATGCTTCAGCATACCAAGACATTTTGGACAATTCCATGCTCCCAACTTTGTGGGAACAGTTTGGAGCTGGCCCCTTCCTCTTCCAACATGACTGTGCACCAGTGCACAAAGCAAGGTCCATAAAGACATGGATGACAGGGTCTGGTGTGGATGAACTTGACTGGCCTGCACAGAGTCCTGACCTCAACCCGATAGAACACCTTTGGGATGAATTAGAGCGGAGACTGAGAGCCAGGCCTTCTCGTCCAACATCAGTGTGTGACCTCACAAATGCACTTCTGGAAGAATGGTCAAAAATCCCCATAAACACACTCCTAAACCTTGTGGACAGCCTTCCCAGAAGAGTTGAAGCTGTTATAGCTGCAAAGGGTGGACCGACGTCATATTGAACCCTATGGATTAGGAATGGGATGTCACTTAAGTTCATATGCGAGTCAAGGCAGGTGAGCGAATACTTTTGGCAATATAGTGTATCTATAGGGAACTGGCCCAGGAATAAATTTTCTAAATAGTATTTTTTAAATATATTCATATTTCTACCATTAGGGTGAACCATTAGATAAGAAGTAGCTCAGGAAATCACAAACCACGCTGAAAGCACTGGCTTTGTACCTCGGGGTTTTTCCAGTGGTCCATTATCCGGAACACTAAGCAGATACAGAGGGTTATAGTACTATTGTATTATGTAGTATATATAATAGGATTATTATTCATTTTTAAAAATTCTGATCTTTATGTTGTAGGGCTTTCTAATAGAGAGTAAGTTACATGAGCTACTCTCATCCATGGAGAAGAATGAACAGACTGCTTTGAAGCTGGATTGCATCTTTTCTGTGAGTAATTTTGTTCTGTAACATCTAAGTGTATCAGCTGCTGCTATTAAATCAGAAACTGCATGATGGTCCCCTTAAAACTGTTTAAAGGCCTATTAATGTATATTTTTATCTTTTGTGATTACTTACAGGTCATGGGGATTGAAAATGAAGAGGATATAAACAAAATGACCAAGTTCTTTTTGAAATATAAACTGCCCCAAACTAAGGTAGAGGTAGAGTTGGGATAATCTTTGTGGTTCATTTGACTTTAACATGGAGTTCTGTTTTCTCATCGTGTCACCCAGTACATTTCCAACTAGTTATATCTTAGGCTCAGTCCATTTAAGACTAACCTCTTTGCTTGTCTTTTTCCTAACAGAATGTATCAGTGAATAACCAGGCAGAGAATGAGTCCTGTCTTATCCACCCAAATGACCTACTGAGAGCTCTCCGAGCCTTCACTGCCCGGTACTGTAAAACCAAGTGTTTGTGTGTGTGTATGTGTGTGTGAGAGAGAGAGACAGAGAGAATCTGAGAGAGAGAGAGAGAGAGAGAGAGAGAGAGAGAGAGACGTTAATGGAATACACTAATGTTTTTTTATTTTAATCTAATTTTTTTCTAAATTTAAGAGCAGAAAAACCTAGTTTCACAGTCGTAGCATTTCACCAGTAAATGTTTAAAATAGATTGACATAGCTGATAGTGTTCCCATTGCAGGGTCTCCGGCTTGATCCTGAGGCCAGGTTACACTCTGTATGGCGTTTCACATGTTCTATGTATGGGTTCCCACTGGGTTCTCCAGTCTTCTCCCACTTCCCAAAACCATGTTTATGTTAAATATGTGTGTGGGTGGTGTGTATCTCAGACTATATAATGCAGATTCAAAATGACAACTGTTACACTATTAAGGTGTTAGAATGAGACAGACATAAGATAATGCTTCACTAAAACTGTTAGTATTTTTTTTACCTCATTCCAGTTATTTACTTGCTCCATTTGTGGATATACAAGACCTGGTGGAAACTGAGGCATGTCTGTGTATTTCCTTTTTATTTTGTATATTATACACATTATGTATTTAAATGCCACTGACTGCAGAATTTATCAATATATTCAACAAATATATGTGGTTTGAATAATTGTTTAATAATGCCCTTGCCCTTCCACTATTAATAATGTTTTTTAATAATAATAATAATAATAATAATAATAATAATAATAATAATAATAATAATTATTATTATTATTATTATTATTATTATTATTATTATTATTATTGCACTCAAAGATATTTGGGACACTTTCCCACCAGAGGGCAGCAATGTGTCTGGATTACGAGCAGTTTCACCCTTGATTTGTCCTTAAGTTCCTTTGTTTCACCATGTCTTACAACTGTTGTTACCAGTATTTTTTTTTTTTTTTAATTCTGCCGCAGCCCTGACCTAGTTTTTTGTTTTTGCTTTATTTTTATGTCACAGGGTTTTTTTTGTTTCTTTTGAGATGTAACTTAAACGGGGGGATGTGGTAGCTTAGAGGTTAAGACGTTGGACTACTGATCGATAGTCCACCTTCTGGACTACTGATTCCAAGGCCACCAAGCTGGGTGACCCCTTGCTCAGGGACTACAACTGGGCCCCTGAGCAAGACCCTCAACCCTCAAGTGTTCAGCTGTATAAAATGAGATACAAAGTGAGTCACTCTGGATAAGGGCATCTGCCAAATGCCATAAATGTCAATGGATTTCTGCACTACCTCCAGCCCTCCAGATTTTTTTAGCAAATGGAAAAATGTTGGAATTCTTATCTGTGCCAATCACACTTTAGATACAGAAGTAGGAGACAGAAAAAACCTTAAAAAACCTTGATTAATTCTTTCATTACTTTTATAACAGAGAAATGCCTCAAGACAGAGGAAGTGCTGTAATGCTGGAGAGAATGAATGACTCTGAGGTTAAAGCATACTGGGAGAACATAACTAACGTCATCCCTGAGTCCAAACTCAAAGTCTGGAGAGCGTTGGAGGCAGGTCTCAAGATGTACCAGTGAGTATGAGCATGTGTGTTAGCAATAAGACTTTCACCACATAACCACGCATAATAAATAATTATAACTACATGTGTGCAGTCTCACTCCTGCACATCAGTTCCACAGTGAAATGCCACCTAATCAAGATACTCATCAAGAGTCCTCATTTTTACATTCTTTTTTGATCAAATAATTTTTTCCTTCTTAATAAGCATGTGTACAATGTTATTTCTTTTTCAGTACTGAGCTGACTAAGAGATCCAAGCTTCTGACTGAAACCCAGCAACTCAAACAACAAAACTCAGAGCTCCGCATGCTGCTGCACAAATACCAGAACTCAAAGGTGTGTGTGTGTGTGTGCATGTGTAAGATATTTCATGATTTTTTTTCTCCTCCAATATCAAATCGTCTTGCATTGTGTCTTCTAATAGGTCAATGCTGAGCTGATGATCCCACCCATGCAGATGAGGCAATGAGACGAAATCATCAGAGCAGATGTAATCAAATGAACTTTTTACATTACAAATTCAGTTCAATAATATATATAAATTTACTTTAGATTTTTCCAAACATGAAAGCTGGTCAACAAATGATCGTCAGTTTACCTCAACTAACATAACCACCTGCAAATAAACACACTCCATCACTAACCTCACTGACAACAAATGTTTTGATTTGAGTATTGGAGCTATCAGAAATCTTTCGGGTGTTGATGGCTCTCCTTTTTTTTCTGGACCTATTTTACCTTTAAACTCCACTCTCATACCATTGTACTCCAACTCTGTTCCTCAGTGTTATTTTTCTCCTTTATTGTTCCTATTTTAATGAACTATTTGCTCAATTAGTCCTTTCATTGTTTGTCTATTTGTTTCCGTTTTAATAAAACTCTCTTCTCAGTTGTATAATTGAAGTAGTGTTATGTTTTCAGTTTCCCAAAACATTATAGCAATTTTGTTAACCATTGTGTATTCTGATCATGTCTTACCTAAATGCCTATCACAATGTCTTATGACTTACTGCATATTATACAGATGGATATTCTGTTGTGTTTGGTCTCCACTGTTCCTTTCAGAGACAGGGTAGCATTTGGAACTAATTAAAATTAATCATTAATAAATCAACAAAAAAACAATTAAAATGATCAGATAAAAAAAGTATAATTGTGCACAGTAAAATTGACTCATCACTGGTCATTACTGGTCAGGTCATCATCTGACCAGTAAACTGCTTCAAGATCTAAAATGAATACTTCTGCTAGGATGTTCTATGTTGTAAAAAGTGAAAGGGCTTTAACATTTTTGCTGATTTTTTGCTAAAATAAATAAATAAAAATCAATTACAGAAAAATCTGAATTTCACTTCTCCACGTCTTAACTTACAAAACATGTCTCTCCAGCCACCACTATTATGACCACTACTAATTCTATCTATAGCAGGTGGATTCAGTAAATATTTTCAGTATTCAATAATCAGTAAATTTTACCTCAAATTTAAAATCACAGAACAAAAGTCTTCTAGTCAACATCAAATTAGCACCATTTTATTTTACAAAATGATATGCAAAATAAAATGTAAGAATATCACAACCATTGTACCAATCCCTGTCCCTGTACACTATATTGCCAAAAGATTTGGGACATCTGCCTTTACATGCACATGAAATTAATATGGAGTTGGTCCACCCGTTGCAGCTATAACAGCTTCAACTCTTCTGGGAAGGCTTTCCATAAGGTTTAGGAGTGTGTTTATGGGAATTTTTGACCATTCCATTAGAAGCGCATTTGTGAGGTCAGGCACTGATGCTGGACGAGAAGGTCTGGCTCACAGTCTCCACTCTAATTCATCCCAAAGGTGTTCTATCAGGTTGAGGTCAGGACACACCAAACTCGCTCATCCATGTCTTTATGGACCTTGCTTTGTGCACTGGTGTGCAGTCATGTTGGAACAGGAAGGGGTCATCCCCAAACTCTTCCCACAAAGTTGGGAGCATGAAATTGTCCAAAATGTCTTGGTATGCTGAAGCATTAAGAGTTCCTTTCACTGGAACTAAGGGGCCAGACCCAACCCCTGAAAAACAACACCTGAATTCAATGATTTGGAGGGGTGTCCCAAAACTTTTGGCAATATAGTGTATATTCAGGTTATTTGGAGAAACTTTATGCATAAATAATGATCATATATACAGTAATACCTCACACATCCATGAGGTTATGTTCCAGGACCCATAGCGAATGACGAGGTTTCGCGGATGTCCGGTGGAGTCACTAAAAATGCTAACACTGTACTGCAGGGGCGTTTCTAGGATTTGAAAACATTAGGGGCTGAGCCCGAAACAACAGGGGCTAATTAGGGAGAGAGGGTAAGCAAGAATAACATGTTTTGCATTTTTATGTAATATTATGTAATAGATTAATAATTAACACAAATGAACACAAACAGTATACAGAGGTGGACGAAGTACACAACTTCCTTACTTGAGTGAAAGTACAAATACTACTGGTCAAACATTACTCCATTACAAGTAAAAGTTGTAAAGACAGATTTTTACTTAAGTAAAAGTACAGAAGTACTTGTTTTTAAAAGTACTTAAGTATCAAAAGTAAATGTCAACGCATTGTTTTATTATTGTTGCATTGTTGTATGCAATACTTACAGTACCTTTTGTAGCAACCTAGTGAATATACTGACCAGTTTGTAGTATCTGTGGAATTAAGAGCTTTTAGAATGTTACAAAACCTATAGAAATTAAACAACTGAATTGACAAAAAAGACAGGTATAATCATTTTCATTTTTAATTTAACACTCCTACCACCCCCAACAAAGAAGTACAGGTATATCTCAAAAAATTAGAATATCATGAAAAAGGTCAATATTTTTTATCACTCAGTTCAGAAAGTGAAACCCATATATTATAGAGATTCATCACACATAAAGTGAAATATTTCAAGCCTTTATTTCTTGAAATTGTGATGATTATGGTTTACAGATAAGGAAAACGCAAAATTCTGTGTCTCAGAAAATCAATAATAAGATCAATAAAAAAGGATATTTCAAAGAGAAATGTCAGACTTCTGAAAAGTATGTTCGTTTCTATGCACTCAATACTTGGTTGGGCCTCCTTTTGCATCAATGCGGCGTGGCATGGAGGCAATCAGCCTGTGGCACTGCTCAGGTGTAATGGAAGCCCAGGTTGCTTTGATAGCAGCCTTCAGGTCATCTGCATTGTTGGGTCTGGTGTCTCTCATCTTCCTCTTGACAATACCCCATAGATTCTCTATGGGGTTCAGGTCAGGCGAGTTTGCTGGCCAATCAAGCACAGTAACACCATAGTCATTGAACCAGCTTATGGTAGCTTTAGCAGTGTGCTAAGTCCTGCTGGAAAATGAAATCAGCATCTCCATAAAGCTTGTCAGCAGAAGGAAGCATGAAGTGCTCTAAGATTTCCTGGTAGATGGCTGCGTTGACTGTGGACTTCAGAAAACACAGTGGACCAACACCAGCAGATGACATGGCAGCCCAAATCACTGACTTTGGACACTTCATACTGGACTTCAAGCAACATGGATTCTGTGCCTCTCCACTCTTCCTCCAGACTCTGGGACCTTGATTTCCAAATGAAATGCAAAACTTACTTTCATCTGAAAAGAGGACTTTGGACCACTGAGCAACAGTCCAGTTCTTTTTCTCCACAGCCCAGGTAAGATGCTTCTGACGTTGTCTCTGGTTCAGGAGTGGCTTGACACGAGGAATGCGACATTTGTAGGCCATGTCTAGGATTCGTCTGAAGCTCCCCCAAATTCTTGAATGGATTTTGCCTGACAATCCTCTCAAGGCTGCGGTTATCCCTTTTGCTGGTGCACCTTCTCCTACCACACTTTTTCCTTCCACTCAAATTTCTATGAATATGCTTGGATATAGCACTCTGTGAACAACCAGCTTCTTTAGCAATGACCTTTTGTGGCTTACCCTCCTTGTGGAGGGTGTCATTGACTGTCTTCTGGACAACTGTCAAGTCAGCAGTCTTCCCCATGATTGTGTAGCCTACTGACCCAGACTGAGAGACCATTTAAAAGCTCAGGAAACCCTTGCAGGTGTTTTGAGATAATTAGCCGATTAAGGTGTGACACCATGACTTTCCAGTATTGAACTTTTTCACAATATTCTAATTCTCTGAGACACAGAATTTTGGTTTTTCCTTATCTGTAAGCCATAATCATCACAATTTCAAGAAATAAAGGCTTGAAATATTTCACTCTATGTGTAATGAATCTATATAATATATTGGATTCACTTTCTGAACTGAGCGAAAAAAATTATTGACCTTTTTCATTATATTCTAAATTTTGAGATGTACCTATACACATCTATGTGTATCCACTCATGCACATTTCAAACAAATGGTCTGTAAATGAAGACTGATCAGAAAAAAAAATCTAACCTGCTTTAAAACCCAGCTACACAACTGTAGCTGTACAACCACCCAACAGCAACACTGCTTTAACAAAGAGTTATATATATATTTCCACAATTCATTTACGCCGTTTTAATATGCATTTACACCATTGTCCAGGCTCCTCCCTCCTGTGTACAATGCGTTGTGGGCAATATTACCCGTTAGAGTGTGCATTGTTCTGCACTTTGAATTTCTACCGGAAGTAGTAGACAATCCAGGAATTTTTGGAATACTCTTTTCAGTATACTGCGATTTGGGGCATACTAATTCTATTTTTGAATACTATTTAGGACACATAATATGAGAATTTGGACACAGCATATGTTTTTGTGTGTTAACTAACATCATTACCAATGCATTGGTGGTGTATAATATACAAAGCATATATTCGTCCATTTTGTCAGCAATTGATCAATTGAGCAATTGAGTTAAAAAAATTATGGAAAACCACTGAACTTTACAACACGTGATGCTACAAGAGTGAAAAAAAATCATCCTATGATTAATATAACTACTTTCTACTCAATGACCTTGACAGAAATGTAGTGGAGTAAAAGTAGAGTATTTGTCTTTCAAATGTAATGAAGTTAAAATAAAAAGTATCCAGAAAAAATAATACTCAAGTAAAGTACAGATACTCAAAAAGTGTACTTAAGTACAGTAGTCAAGTAAATGTACTTCTTTACTGTCCACCTCTGACAGTATGCAACTTTAGAAAATTTCATTCAAATTTTTATCTGACCCCTCCCATCATCTGAGTCTTACTAAAAAAGGAGTTCATTAAATTCATTACATTTTCTCTCACACACAGGTATGCTATGCAATATTATCTCTTTTACAGCTTGTGTGTGAAGCAGTGTTGTGTAGATCCTTTTATTATTATTATTATTTTACAATAATCTATATTATACTTGCACCTCTTATTTCATTCCTCATTTATGCTGGCACTACCGCATGTATTATTCTTTCTTTGTTTCTTTATTTTTTACAGCCTCTCTTTTCTCTTATAGTTCTATCATCTCTCATTCTCTCATCTCTTGCTGCTTGTATCTTGTCTACTTCATGCTCTTGGTGACTTTTCTATCCTATTTCTTTGAGGGTGGAATCATCAGAGAGTATCTCTGTGACTTGACTTGAGCAAAATGGTCAATTCCCGTACTAGTATATATAGTGCTGAGAATTCCTATATCAATTGACAGAACAGCCGAATGATGGAGTCTGTTCTGGCCCATTGTTCACCTAAGCGATGTATGTATTTTAACTTTAATACAGAACTGCATTAGTTGAATAATAGAACATCATGATGTTCAGACTGTAATGTCTTAGTGCTTTAACAGTTTATATTTGATTTAGATCTAACTTTAGGCTTATTTAATTTAACATCTTAATTTAACAGCTATTGTACATCTTATGTATGAAATAATATTCAGAAGGGTCCTATATGTAAGGGGGTTTCAGAATCAAAGACAGTAGGGCTCCTTCTTGACACAACATACATTTGTTAGCCTACTTTTATCAACTGTGTTAACATTAAAAATTAAAAGTTAGGCTATAATGTGAATAATAATATTGTTGTGTTTTCTGACTGTTTTTTGTATTGCTGTCGCGCTCAAGGGCTGTAAGGTATTTTAGTCACGTGGTGTGTGAGTGTGTATAGGTGTGTGTTTTAGTCACGTGGTGTGTGAGTGTATAGGTGTGTATTTTAGTCACGTGGTGTGTGTGTGTATAGATGTGTATTTTAGTCACGTGGTGTGTGAGTGTGTATAGGTGTGTATTTTAGTCACGTGGTGTGTGAGTGCATATAGGTGTGTGTTTTAGTCACGTGGTGTGTGTGTGTATAGGTGTGTATTTTAGTCACGTGGTGTGTGAGTGCATATAGGTGTGTGTTTTAGTCACGTGGTGTGTGTGTGTATAGGTGTGTATTTTAGTCACGTGGTGTGTGAGTGTGTATAGGTGTGTATTTTAGTCACGTGGTGTGTGTGTGTATAGGTGTGTATTTTAGTCACGTGGTGTGTGTGTGTATAGGTGTGTATTTTAATCACGTGGTGTGTGTGTGTATAGGTGTGTGTTTTAGTCACGTGGTGTGTGAGTGTGTATAGGTGTGTATTTTAGTCACGTGGTGTGTGAGTGCATATAGGTGTGTGTTTTAGTCACGTGGTGTGTGTGTGTATAGGTGTGTATTTTAGTCACGTGGTGTGTGAGTGTGTATAGGTGTGTATTTTAGTCACGTGGTGTGTGAGTGTGTATAGGTGTGTATTTTAATCACGTGGTGTGTGAGTGCATATAGGTGTGTGTTTCAGTCACGTGGTGTGTGTGTGTATAGGTGTGTATTTTAGTCACGTGGTGTGTGAGTGTGTATAGATGTGTATTTTAGTCACGTGGTGTGTGTGTGTATAGGTGTGTATTTTAGTCACGTGGTGTGTGAGTGTGTATAGGTGTGTATTTTAGTCACGTGGTGTGTGAGTGTGTATAGGTGTGTATTTTAATCACGTGGTGTGTGAGTGCATGTAGGTGTGTGTTTTAGTCACGTGGTGTGTGTGTGTATAGGTGTGTATTTTAGACACGTGGTGTGTGTGTGTATAGGTGTGTATTTTAGTCACGTGGTGTGTGTCTGTATAGGTGTGTATTTTAGTCACGTGGTGTGTGTCTGTATAGGTGTGAATTTTAGTCACGTGGTGTGTGTGTGTATAGGTGTGTATTTTAGTCACGTGGTGTGTGTGTGTATAGGTGTGTATTTTAGTCACGTGGTGTGTGAGTGTGTATAGGTGTGTATTTAAGTCACGTGGTGTGTGAGTGTGTATAGGTGTGTATTTTAGTCACGTGGTGTGTGTGTGTATAGGTGTGTATTTTAGTCACGTGGTGTGTGAGTGTGTATAGGTGTGTATTTGAATCACGTGGTGTGTGAGTGCATATAGGTGTGTGTTTTAGTCACGTGGTGTGTGTGTGTATAGGTGTGTATTTTAGTCACGTGGTGTGTGAGTGTGTATAGGTGTGTATTTTAGTCACGTGGTGTGTGTGTGTATAGGTGTGTATTTTAGTCACGTGGTGTGAGTGTGTATAGGTGTGTATTTTAGTCACGTGGTGTGTGTGTGTATAGGTGTGTATTTTAGTCACGTGGTGTGTGTGTGTGTATAGGTGTGTATTTTAGTCACGTGGTGTGTGAGTGCATGTAGGTGTGTGTTTTAGTCACGTGGTGTGTGTGTGTATAGGTGTGTATTTTAGTCACGTGGTGTGTGAGTGTGTATAGGTGTGTATTTTAGTCACGTGGTGTGTGAGTGTGTATAGGTGTGTATTTTAGTCACGTGGTGTGTGTGTGTATAGGTGTGTATTTTAGTCACGTGGTGTGTGTGTGTATAGGTGTGTATTTTAGTCACGTGGTGTGTGTGTGTATAGGTGTGTATTTTAGTCACGGGGTGTGTGTGTGTATAGGTGTGTATTTTAGTCACATGGTGTGTGTGTGTATAGGTGTGTGTTTTAGTCACGTGGTGTGTGTATAGGTCTGTGTTTTAGTCACGTGGTGTGTGTGTATAGGTGTGTATTTTAGTCACGTGGTGTGTGAGTGTGTATAGGTGTGTATTTTAGTCACGTGGTGTGTGTGTGTATAGGTGTGTATTTTAGTCACGTGGTGTGTGTGTATAGGTGTGTATTTTAGTCACGTGGTGTGTGAGTGCATATAGGTGTGTGTTTTAGTCATGTGGTGTGTGTGTGTATAGGTGTATAGTTTAGTCACGTGGTGTGTGTGTCTATAGGTTTGTATTTTAGTCACGTGGTGTGTGAGTGTGTATAGTTGTGTATTTTAGTCACGTGGTGTGTGAGTGTGTATAGGTGTGTGTTTTAGTCACATGGTGTGTGAGTGTGTATAGGTGTGTATTTTAGTCACGTGGTGTGTGAGTGTGTATAGGTGTGTATTTTAGTCACGTGGTGTGTGAGTGTGTATAGGTGTGTATTTTAGTCACGTGGTGTGTGAGTGTGTATAGTTGTGTGTTTTAGTCACGTGGTCTGTGAATGTGTATAGGTGTGTGATTTAGTCACGTGGTGTGTGAGTGTGTATAGGTGTGTATTTTAGTCACGTGGTGTGTGTGTGTGTATAGGTGTGTATTTTAGTCACATGGTGTGTGTGTATAGGTGTGTATTTTAGTCACGTGGTGTGTGTGTATATAGGTGTGTATTTTAGTCACGTGGTGTGTGTGTGTGTATAGATGTGTATTTTAGTCACGTGGTGTGTGAGTGTGTATAGGTGTGTGTTTTAGTCACATGGTGTGTGAGTGTGTATAGGTGTGTATTTTAGTCACGTGGTGTGTGTGTGTATAGGTGTGTGTTTTAGTCACATGGTGTGTGAGTGTGTATAGGTGTGTGTTTTAGTCACATGGTGTGTGAGTGTGTATAGGTGTGTATTTTAGTCACGTGGTGTGTGTGTGTGTATAGATGTGTATTTTAGTCACGTGGTGTGTGAGTGTGTATAGGTGTGTATTTTAGTCACGTGGTGTGTGAGTGTGTATAGGTGTGTATTTTAGTCACGTGGTGTGTGAGTGTGTATAGGTGTGTATTTTAGTCACGTGGTGTGTGTGTGTAGAGGTGTGTATTTTAGTCACGTGGTGTGTGTGTGTATAGGTGTGTGTTTTAGTCACGTGGTGTGTGAGTGTGTATAGGTGTGTATTTTAGTCACGTGGTGTGTGAGTGCATATAGGTGTGTATTTTAGTCACGTGGTGTGTGTGTGTATAGGTGTGTATTTTAGTCACGTGGTGCGTGTGTGTATGGGTGTGTTTTTTAGTCACGTGGTGTTTGTGTATAGGTGAGTATTTTAGTCACGTGGTGTCTGTGAGTGTGTATAGGTGTGTATTTTAGTCATGTGGTGTGTGTGTGTGTGTGTATAAGTGTGTACTTTAGTCATGAGGTGTATGTGAGTGTGTATAGGTGTGTATGTTAGTCACGTGGTGTGTGTGTTTGTGTATATAGGTGTGTATTTTAGTCACGTGGTTTGTGTGTGTATAGGTGTGTATTTTAGTGATGTGGTGTGAGTGTGTGTATAGGTGTGTATTTTAATCACGTGGTGTGTGTGTGTGTATAGGTGTGTATTTTAGTCACGTGGTGTGTGTATGTATAGGTATGTATTTTAGTCACGTGTTGTGTGTGTGTGTGTGTGTGTGTGTGTATAGGTGTGTATTTTAGTCACGTGTTGTGTGTATGTATAGGTGTGTATTTTAGTCATGTGGTGTGTGTGTGTGTATAGGTGTGTATTTTAGTCGCATAGTGTGTGTGTGTATAGGTGTGTATTTTAGTCACGTAGTGTGTGTGTGTATAGCTGTGTATTTAAGTCACGTGGTGTGTGTGTGTATAGGTGTGTATTTTAGTCACGTAGTGTGTGTGTGTATAGGTGTGTATTTTAGTCACGTGTTGTGTGTATAGGTGTGTATTTGAATCACGTGGTGTGTGAGTGCATATAGGTGTGTGTTTTAGTCACGTGGTGTGTGTGTGTATAGGTGTGTATTTTAGTCACGTGGTGTGTGAGTGTGTATAGGTGTGTATTTTAGTCACATGGTGTGTGTGTATAGGTGAGTATATTAGTCATGTGGTGTGTGTTTGTATAGGTGTGTATTTTAGTCACGTGGTTTGTGTGTGTATAGGTGTGTATTTTAGTCATGTGGTGTGTGTGTGTGTATAGGTGTGTATTTTAGTCACGTGGTGTGTGTGTGTGTATAGGTGTGTATTTTAGTCACGTGGTGTGTGTATGTATAGGTGTGTATTTTGGTCACTTGGTGTGTGTGTGTATAGGTATGTATTTTAGTCATGTGGTGTGTGTGTGTGTATAGGTATGTATTTTAGTCACGTGGTGTGTGTGTGTATTGGTGTGTATTTTAGTCACATGGTGTGTGTGTGTGTATAGGTGTGTATTTTAGTCACATGGTGTGTGTGTGTATAGGTGTGTATTTTAGTCACATGGTGTGTGTGTGTATAGGTGTGTATTTTCGTCATGTGGTGTGTGTGTGTATAGGTGTGTATTTTAGTCACGTGGTGTGTGTGTGTATAGGTGTGTATTTTAGTCACATGGTGTGTGTGTGTATAGGTGTGTATTTTAGTCACGTGGTGTGTGTGTGTATAGGTGTGTATTTTAGTCACATGGTGTGTGTGTGTATAGGTGTGTATTTTAGTCACATGGTGTGTGTGTGTATAGGTGTGTATTTTAGTCACGTGGTGTGTGAGTGTGTATAGGTGTGTATTTTAGTCACATGGTGTGTGTGTATAGGTGAGTATATTAGTCATGTGGTGTGTGTGTGTGTTTGTATAGGTGTGTATTTTAGTCACGTGGTTTGTGTGTGTATAGGTGTGTATTTTAGTCATGTGGTGTGTGTGTGTGTATAGGTGTGTATTTTAGTCACGTGGTGTGTGTGTGTATAGGTGTGTATTTTAGTCACGTGGTGTGTGAGTGCGTATAGGTGTGTGTTTTAGTCACGTGGTGTGTGTGTGTATAGGTGTGTATTTTAGTCACATGGTGCGTTTGTGTATAGGTGTGTATTTTAGTCACGTGGTGTGTGTGCGTATAGGTGTGTATTTTAGTCACATGGTGTGTGTGTGTATAGGTGTGTATTTTAGTCACATGGTGTGTGTGTATAGGTGTGTATTTTAGTCACATGGTGTGTGTGTGTATAGGTGTGTATTTTAGTCATGTGGTGTGTGTGTGTATAGGTGTGTATTTTAGTCACGTGGTGTGTGTGTGTATAGGTGTGTATTTTAGTCACGTGGTGTGTGTGTGTATAGGTGTGTATGTTTGTCACGTGATGTGTGAGTGTGTATAGGTGTGTATTTTAGTCACATGGTGTGTGTGTGTATAGTTGTGTATTTTAGTCATGTGGTGTGTGTGTGTGTATAGGTGTGTATTTTAGTCACGTGGTGTGTGTGTGTATAGGTGTGTATTTTAGTCACATGGTGTGTGTGTGTATAGTTGTGTATTTTAGTCATGTGGAGTGTGAGTGTGTATAGGTGTGTATTTTAGTCACATGGTGTGTGTGTGTATAGGTGTGTATTTTAGTCATGTGGTGTGTGAGTGTGTATAGGTGTGTATTTTAGTCACGTGGTGTGTGTGTGTATAGGTGTGTATTTTAGTCATGTGGTGTGTATAGGTGTGTATTTTAGTCACGTGGTGTGTGTGTGTGTATAGGTGTGTATTTTTGTCACGTGGTGTGTTTGTGTATAGGTGTGTATTTTAGTCACGTGGTGTGTGTGTGTATAGGTGTGTATTTTAGTCACATGGTGTGTGTGTGTATAGGTGTGAATTTTAGTCACGTGGTGTGTGAGTGTGTATAGGTGTGTAGTTTAGACACGTGGTGTGTGAGTGCGTATAGGTGTGTATTTTAGACACGTGGTGTGTGTGTGCGTATAGGTGTGTATTTTTTAGTCACGTGGTGTGTGTGTGTATAGGTGTCTATTTTAGTCACGTGGTGTGTGTGTGTATTTTTGTCACGTGGTGTGTGTGTGTATAGGTGTGTGTTTTAGTCACGTGGTGTGTGAGTGTGTATAGGTGAGTGTTTTAGTCACGTGTGTGTGTGAGTGTGTATAGGTGTGTATTGTAGTCACGTGGTGTGTGTGTGTGTATAGGTGTGTATTTTAGTCACGTGGTGAGTGTGTGTGTATATAGGTGTGTATTTTAGTCACGTAGTGTGTGAGTGTGTATAGGTGTGCATTTTAGTCACGTGGTGTGTGAGTGTGTATAGGTGTGTATTTTAGTCACGTGGTGTGTGTGTGTGTGTATTTTAGTCACGTAGTGTGTGAGTGTGTATAGGTGTGTATTTTAGTCACGTGGTGTGTGTGTGTGTATAGGTGTGTATTTTAGTCACGTGGTGTGTGTGAGTGTGTATAGGTGTGTATTTTAGTCACGTGGTGTGTGTGTGTGTATAGGTGTGTATTTTAGTCACGTGGTGTGTGTGTGTGTATAGGTGTGTATTTTAGTCACGTGGTGTGTGTGTGTATAGGTGTGTATTTTAGTCACGTGGTGTGTGAGTGTGTATAGGTGTGTATTTTAGTCACGTGGTGTGTGTGTGTGTATAGGTTTGTATTTTAGTCACGTGGTGTGTGTGTGTGTATAGCTGTGTATATTAGTCACGTGGTGTGTGTGTGTATAGGTGTGTATTTTAGTCACGTGGTGTGTGAGTGTGTATAGGTGTGTATTTTAGTCACGTGGTGTGTGAGTGTGTATAGGTGTGTATTTTAGTCACATGGTGTGTGAGTGCATATAGGTGTGTGTTTTAGTCACGTGGTGTCTGTGTGTATAGGTGTGTATTTTAGTCACGAGGTGTGTGAGTGTATAGGTGTGTATTTTAGTTACGTGGTGTGTGTGTGTATAGGTGTGTATTTTAGTTACGTGGTGTGTGTGTGTATAGGTGTGTATTTTAGTCACGTGGTGTGTGAGTGCATATAGGTGTGTGTTTTAGTCACGTGGTGTGTGTGTGTATAGGTGTGTATTTTAGTCACGTGGTGTGTGTGTGTATAGGTGTGTATTTTTGTCACATGGTGTGTGAGTGCGTATAGGTGTGTATTTTTGTCACGTGGTGTGTGAGTGCGTATAGGTGTGTATTTTTGTCACGTGGTGTGTGAGTGCGTATAGGTGTGTATTTTAGACACGTGGTGTGTGAGTGCGTATAGGTGTGTATTTTTGTCACGTGGTGTGTGTGTGTATAGGTGTGTATTTTTGTCACATGGTGTGTGTGTGTATAGGTGTGTTTTAGTCAAGTGGTGTGTGAGTGTGTATAGGTGTGTGTTTTAGTCACGTGGTGTGTGAGTGTGTATAGGTGTTTGTTTTAGTCACGTGGTGTGTGAGTGTGTATAGGTGTGTATTTTAGTCACGTGGTGTGTGTGTGTAGAGGTGTGTATTTTAGTCACGTGGTGTGTGTGTGTATAGGTGTGTATTTTAGTCACGTGGTGTGTGTGAGTGTGTATAGGTGTGTATTTTAGTCACGTGGTGTGTGTGTATAGGTTTGTATTTTAGTCACGTGGTGTGTGTGTGTGTATAGGTGTGCATTTTAGTCACGTGGTGTGTGTGAGTGTGTATAGGTGTGTATTTTAGTCACGTGGTTTGTGTGTGTGTATAGGTTTGTATTTTAGTCACGTGGTGTGTGTGTGTGTATAGCTGTGTATTTTAGTCACGTGGTGTGTGTGTGTATAGGTGTGTATTTTAGTCACGTGGTGTGTGAGTGTGTATAGGTGTGTATTTTAGTCACGTGGTCTGTGAGTGTGTATAGGTGTGTATTTTAGTCACATGGTGTGTGAGTGCGTATAGGTGTGTGTTTTAGTCACGTGGTGTGTGTGTGTATAGGTGTGTATTTTAGTCACGTGGTGTGTGTGTGTGTATAGGTGTGTATTTTAGTCACGTGGTGTGTGAGTGTGTATAGGTGTGTATTTTAGTCACATGGTGTGTGTGAGTGTGTATAGGTGTGTATTTTAGTCACGTGGTGTGTGTGTGTGTATAGGTTTGTATTTTAGTCACGTGGTGTGTGTGTGTGTATAGGTGTGCATTTTAGTCACGTGGTGTGTGTGAGTGTGTATAGGTGTGTATTTTAGTCACGTGGTGTGTGTGTGTATAGGTTTGTATTTTAGTCACGTGGTGTGTGTGTGTGTATAGCTGTGTATTTTGGACACGTGGTGTGTGTGTGTATAGGTGTGTATTTTAGTCACGTGGTGTGTGAGTGTGTATAGGTGTGTATTTTAGTCACATGGTGTGTGAGTGCATATAGGTGTGTGTTTTAGTCACGTGGTGTGTGTGTGTATAGGTGTGTATTTTAGTCACGAGGTGTGTGTGTGTATAGATGTGTATTTTAGTCACGTGGTGTGTGAGTGTGTATAGGTGTGTATTTTAGTCACGTGGTGTGTGAGTGTGTATAGGTGTGTGTTTTAGTCACGTGGTGTGTGAGTGTATAGGTGTGTATTTTAGTCACGTGGTGTGTGTGTGTATAGATGTGTATTTTAGTCACGTGGTGTGTGAGTGTGTATAGGTGTGTATTTTAGTCACGTGGTGTGTGAGTGCATATAGGTGTGTGTTTTAGTCACGTGGTGTGTGTGTGTATAGGTGTGTATTTTAGTCACGTGGTGTGTGAGTGCATATAGGTGTGTGTTTTAGTCACGTGGTGTGTGTGTGTATAGGTGTGTATTTTAGTCACGTGGTGTGTGAGTGTGTATAGGTGTGTATTTTAGTCACGTGGTGTGTGTGTGTATAGGTGTGTATTTTAGTCACGTGGTGTGTGTGTGTATAGGTGTGTATTTTAGTCACGTGGTGTGTGTGTGTATAGGTGTGTGTTTTAGTCACGTGGTGTGTGTGTGTGTATAGGTGTGTGTTTTAGTCACGTGGTGTGTGAGTGCATATAGGTGTGTGTTTTAGTCACGTGGTGTGTGTGTGTATAGGTGTGTATTTTAGTCACGTGGTGTGTGAGTGTGTATAGGTGTGTATTTTAGTCACGTGGTGTGTGAGTGTGTATAGGTGTGTATTTTAATCACGTGGTGTGTGAGTGCATATAGATGTGTGTTTCAGTCACCTGGTGTGTGTGTGTATAGGTGTGTATTTTAGTCACGTGGTGTGTGAGTGTGTATGGATGTGTATTTTAGTCACGTGGTGTGTGTGTGTATAGGTGTGTATTTTAGTCACGTGGTGTGTGAGTGTGTATAGGTGTGTATTTTAGTCACGTGGTGTGTGAGTGTGTATAGGTGTGTATTTTAATCACGTGGTGTGTGAGTGCATGTAGGTGTGTGTTTTAGTCACGTGGTGTGTGTGTGTATAGGTGTGTATTTTAGACACGTGGTGTGTGTGTGTATAGGTGTGTATTTTAGTCACGTGGTGTGTGAGTGTGTATAGGTGTGTATTTTAGTCACGTGGTGTGTGTGTGTATAGGTGTGTATTTTAGTCACGTGGTGTGTGAGTGTGTATAGGTGTGTATTTTAGACACGTGGTGTGTGTGTGTATAGGTGTGTATTTTAGTCACGTGGTGTGTGAGTGTGTATAGGTGTGTATTTTAGTCACGTGGTGTGTGTGTGTGTATAGGTGTGTATTTTAGTCACGTGGTGTGTGAGTGTGTATAGGTGTGTATTTTAGTCACGTGGTGTGTGTGTGTGTATAGGTGTGTATTTTAGACACGTGGTGTGTGTGTGTATAGGTGTGTATTTTAGTCACGTGGTGTGTGAGTGTGTATAGGTGTGTATTTTAGTCACGTGGTGTGTGTCTGTATAGGTGTGTATTTTAGTCACGTGGTGTGTGTGTGTATAGGTGTGTGTTTTAGTCACGTGGTGTGTGAGTGTGTATAGGTGTGAATTTTAGTCACGTGGTGTGTGTGTGTATAGGTGTGTATTTTAGTCACGTGGTGTGTGTGTGTATAGGTGTGTATTTTAGTCACGTGGTGTGTGAGTGTGTATAGGTGTGTATTTTAGTCACGTGGTGTGTGTGTGTATAGGTGTGTATTTTAGTCACGTGGTGTGTGTGTGTATAGGTGTGTATTTTAGTCACGTGGTGTGTGAGTGTGTATAGGTGTGTATTTTAGTCACGTGGTGTGTGTGTGTATAGGTGTGTATTTTAGTCACGTGGTGTGTGTGTGTATAGGTGTGTGTTTTAGTCACGTGGTGGGTGAGTGTGTATAGGTGTGTATTTTAGTCACGTGGTGTGTGTGTGTAGAGGTGTGTATTTTAGTCACGTGGTGTGTGTGTGTATAGGTGTGTATTTTAGTCACGTGGTGTGTGAGTGTGTATAGGTGAGTATTTAAGTCACGTGGTGTGTGTGTGTATAGGTGTGTATTTTAGTCACGTGGTGTGTGAGTGTGTATAGGTGTGTATTTTAGTCACGTGGTGTGTGAGTGTGTATAGGTGTGTATTTTAGTCACGTGGTGTGTGAGTGTGTATAGGTGTGTATTTTAGTCACGTGGTGTGTGTGTGTGTATAGGTGTGTGTTTTAGTCACGTGGTGTGTGAGTGTATAGGTGTGTATTTTAGTCACGTGGTGTGTGTGTGTATAGATGTGTATTTTAGTCACGTGGTGTGTGAGTGTGTATAGGTGTGTATTTTAGTCACGTGGTGTGTGAGTGCATATAGGTGTGTGTTTTAGTCACGTGGTGTGTGTGTGTATAGGTGTGTATTTTAGTCACGTGGTGTGTGAGTGTGTATAGGTGTGTATTTTAGTCACGTGGTGTGTGAGTGTGTATAGGTGTGTATTTTAATCACGTGGTGTGTGTGTGTATAGGTGTGTATTTTAGTCACGTGGTGTGTGTGTGTATAGGTGTGTATTTTAGTCACGTGGTGTGTGAGTGCATGTAGGTGTGTGTTTTAGTCACGTGGTGTGTGTGTGTATAGGTGTGTATTTTAGTCACGTGGTGTGTGAGTGTGTATAGGTGTGTATTTTAGTCACGTGGTGTGTGTGTGTATAGGTGTGTATTTTAGTCACGTGGTGTGTGAGTGCATGTAGGTGTGTGTTTTAGTCACGTGGTGTGTGTGTGTATAGGTGTGTATTTTAGTCACGTGGTGTGTGAGTGTGTATAGGTGTGTATTTTAGTCACGTGGTGTGTGTGTGTATAGGTGTGTATTTTAGTCACGTGGTGTGTGTGTGTATAGGTGTGTATTTTAGTCACGTGGTGTGTGAGTGTGTATAGGTGAGTATTTAAGTCACGTGGTGTGTGTGTGTATAGGTGTGTATTTTAGTCACGTGGTGTGTGAGTGTGTATAGGTGTGTATTTTAGTCACGTGGTGTGTGAGTGTGTATAGGTGTGTATTTTAGTCACGTGGTGTGTGAGTGTGTATAGGTGTGTGTTTTAGTCACGTGGTGTGTGTGTGTATAGGTGTGTATTTTAGTCACATGGTGTGTGTGTGTATAGGTGTGTATTTTAGTCACATGGTGTGTGTGTATAGGTGTGTATTTTAGTCACGTGGTGTGTGAGTGTGTATAGGTGTGTATTTTAGTCACGTGGTGTGTGAGTGTATAGGTGTGTATTTTAGTCACGTGGTGTGTGTGTGTATAGGTGTGTATTTTAGTCACGTGGTGTGTGTGTATATGTGTGTATTTTAGTCACGTGGTGTGTGAGTGTGTATAGGTGTGTATTTTAGTCACGTGGAGTGTGAGTGTGTATAGGTGTGTATTTTAGTCACGTGGTGTGTGTGTGAATAGGTGTGTATTTTAGTCACGTGGTGTGTGTGTGTATAGGTGTGTATTTTAGTCACATGGTGTGTGAGTGTGTATAGGTGTGTATTTTAGTCACGTGGTGTGTGTGTATAGGTGTGTATTTTAGTCACGTGGTGTGTGTGTGTGTATAGGTGTGTATTTTAGTCACGTGGTGTGTGAGTGTGTATAGGTGTGTATTTTAGTCACGTGGTGTGTGATTGTGTATAGGTGTGTGTTTTAGTCACGTGGTGTGTGTGTGTATAGGTGTGTATTTTAGTCACGTGGTTTGTGAGTGTGTATAGGTGTGTATTTGTCACGTGGTGTGTGAGTGTATAGGTGTGTATTTTAGTCACATGGTGTGTGAGTGTGTATGGGTGTGTATTTTAGTCACATGGTGTGTGTGTGTATAGGTGTGTATTTTAGTCACATGGTGTGTGTGTGTATAGTTGTGTATTTTAGTCATGTGGTGTGTGTGTGTATAGATGTGTATTTTAGTCACGTGGTGTGTGTATAGGTGTGTATTTTAGTCACATGGTGTGTGTGTGTATAGTTGTGTATTTTAGTCATGTGGTGTGTGTGTGTATAGGTGTGTATTTTAGTCACATGATGTGTGTGTGTATAGGTGTGTATTTTAGTCACATGGTGTGTGTGTGTATAGTTGTGTATTTTAGTCATGTGATGTGTGAGTGTGTATAGGTGTGTATTTTAGTCACATGGTGTGTGTGTATAGGTGTGTATTTTAGTCATGTGGTGTGTGAGTGTGTATAGGTGTGTATTTTAGTCACGTGGTGTGTGAGTGTGTATAGGTGTGTGTTTTAGTCACGTGGTGTGTGTGTGTGTGTATAGGTGTGTATTTTAGTCACGTGGTGTGTGTGTGTATAGGTGTGTATTTTAGTCACGTGGTGTGTGAGTGCGTATAGGTGTGTGTTTTAGTCACGTGGTGTGTGTGTGTATAGGTGTGTATTTTAGTCACATGGTGTGTGAGTGTGTATGGGTGTGTATTTTAGTCACATGGTGTGTGTGTGTATAGGTGTGTATTTTAGTCACATGGTGTGTGTGTGTATAGTTGTGTATTTTAGTCATGTGGTGTGTGTGTGTATAGATGTGTATTTTAGTCACGTGGTGTGTGTATAGGTGTGTATTTTAGTCACATGGTGTGTGTGTGTATAGTTGTGTATTTTAGTCATGTGGTGTGTGTGTGTATAGGTGTGTATTTTAGTCACATGATGTGTGTGTGTATAGGTGTGTATTTTAGTCACATGGTGTGTGTGTGTATAGTTGAGTATTTTAGTCATGTGATGTGTGAGTGTGTATAGGTGTGTATTTTAGTCACATGGTGTGTGTGTATAGGTGTGTATTTTAGTCATGTGGTGTGTGTGTGTGTGTGTATATAGGTGTGCATTTTAGTCACGTGGTGTGAGTGAGTGTGTATAGGTGTGTATTTTAGTCATGTGGTGTGTGTGTGTGTGTATAAGTGTGTATATTAATCACGTGGTGTGTGTGTGTATAGGTGTGTATTTTAGTCACGTGGTGTGTGTGTGTGTGTATAGGTGTGTATTTTAGTCACGTGGTGTGTGTGTGTATAGGTGTGTATTTTAGTCACATGGTGCGTTTGTGTATAGGTGTGTATTTTAGTCACGTGGTGTGTGTGCGTATAGGTGTGTATTTTAGTCACATGGTGTGTGTGTGTATAGTTGTGTATTTTAGTCATGTGGTGTGTGAGTGTGTATAGGTGTGTATTTTAGTCACATGGTGTGTGTGTGTATAGTTATGTATTTTAGTCATGTGGTGTGTGTGTGTATAGGTGTGTATTTTAGTCACGTGGTGTGTGTGTGTATAGGTGTGTATTTTAGTCACATGGTGTGTGTGTGTATAGTTGTGTATTTTAGTCATGTGGTGTGTGAGTGTGTATAGGTGTGTATTTTAGTCACATGGTGTGTGTGTGTATAGTTGTGTATTTTAGTCATGTGGTGTGTGTGTGTGTATAGGTGTGTATTTTAGTCACGTGGTGTGTGTGTGTATAGGTGTGTATTTTAGTCACATGGTGTGTGTGTGTATAGTTGTGTATTTTAGTCATGTGGAGTGTGAGTGTGTATAGGTGTGTATTTTAGTCACATGGTGTGTGTGTGTATAGTTGTGTATTTTAGTCACATGGTGTGTGAGTGTGTATAGGTGTGTATTTTAGTCACGTGGTGTGTTTGTGTATAGGTGTGTATTTTAGTCACGTGGTGTGTTTGTGTATAGGTGTGTATTTTAGTCATGTGGTGTGTGAGTGTGTATAGGTGTGTATTTTAGTCACGTGGTGTGTTTGTGTATAGGTGTGGATTTTAGTCACGTGGTGTGTGAGTGTGTATAGGTGTGTATTTTAGTCACATGGTGTGTGTGTGTATAGGTGTGAATTTTAGTCACGTGGTGTGTGAGTGTGTATAGGTGTGTAGTTTAGACACGTGGTGTGTGAGTGCGTATAGGTGTGTATTTTAGACACGTGGTGTGTGAGTGCGTATAGGTGTGTATTTTTTGTCACGTGGTGTGTGTGTGTATAGGTGTCTATTTTAGTCACGTGGTGTGTGTGTGTATTTTTGTCACGTGGTGTGTGTGTGTATAGGTGTGTGTTTTAGTCAAGTGGTGTGTGAGTGTGTATAGGTGTGTGTTTTAGTCACGTGGTGTGTGAGTGTGTATAGGTGTTTGTTTTAGTCACGTGGTGTGTGAGTGTGTATAGGTGTGTATTTTAGTCACGTGGTGTGTGTGTGTAGAGGTGTGTATTTTAGTCACGTGGTGTGTGAGTGTGTATAGGTGTGTATTTTAGTCACGTGGTGTGTGAGTGTGTATAGGTGTGTATTTTAGTCACGTGGTGTGTGTGTGTAGAGGTGTGTATTTTAGTCACGTGGTGTGTGAGTGTGTATAGGTGTGTATTTTAGTCACGTGGTGTGTGTGTGTGTATAGGTGTGCATTTTAGTCACGTGGTGTGTGTGAGTGTGTATAGGTGTGTATTTTAGTCACGTGGTGTGTGTGTGTGTATAGGTTTGTATTTTAGTCACGTGGTGTGTGTGTGTGTATAGCTGTGTATATTAGTCACGTGGTGTGTGTGTGTATAGGTGTGTATTTTAGTCACGTGGTGTGTGAGTGTGTATAGGTGTGTATTTTAGTCACGTGGTGTGTGTGTGTGTATAGGTTTGTATTTTAGTCACGTGGTGTGTGTGTGTGTATAGCTGTGTATATTAGTCACGTGGTGTGTGTGTGTATAGGTGTGTATTTTAGTCACGTGGTGTGTGAGTGTGTATAGGTGTGTATTTTAGTCACGTGGTGTGTGAGTGTGTATAGGTGTGTATTTTAGTCACATGGTGTGTGAGTGCATATAGGTGTGTGTTTTAGTCACGTGGTGTCTGTGTGTATAGGTGTGTATTTTAGTCACGAGGTGTGTGAGTGTATAGGTGTGTATTTTAGTTACGTGGTGTGTGTGTGTATAGGTGTGTATTTTAGTTACGTGGTGTGTGTGTGTATAGGTGTGTATTTTAGTCACGTGGTGTGTGAGTGCATATAGGTGTGTGTTTTAGTCACGTGGTGTGTGTGTGTATAGGTGTGTATTTTAGTCACGTGGTGTGTGTGTGTATAGGTGTGTATTTTTGTCACATGGTGTGTGAGTGCGTATAGGTGTGTATTTTTGTCACGTGGTGTGTGAGTGCGTATAGGTGTGTATTTTTGTCACGTGGTGTGTGAGTGCGTATAGGTGTGTATTTTAGACACGTGGTGTGTGAGTGCGTATAGGTGTGTATTTTTGTCACGTGGTGTGTGTGTGTATAGGTGTGTATTTTTGTCACATGGTGTGTGTGTGTATAGGTGTGTTTTAGTCAAGTGGTGTGTGAGTGTGTATAGGTGTGTGTTTTAGTCACGTGGTGTGTGAGTGTGTATAGGTGTTTGTTTTAGTCACGTGGTGTGTGAGTGTGTATAGGTGTGTATTTTAGTCACCTGGTGTGTTTTTGTGTGTAGAGGTGTGTATTTTATTCACATGGTTTGTGTGTGTGTGTGTATAGGTGCGTATTTTGGTCACGTGGTGTGTGTGTGTATAGCTGTTTATTTTGGTCATGTGGTGTGTGTGTATAGGTGTGTATTTTAGTCACCTGGTGTGTGTGTGTGTATAGGTGTGTATTTTAGTAACGTGGTGGGTGTGTGTGTGTGTAGGTGTGTATTTTAGTCACGTGGTTTGTGTGTGTGTATAGGTTTGTATTTTAGTCACGTGGTGTGTGTGTGTGTATAGCTGTGTATTTTAGTCACGTGGTGTGTGTGTGTATAGGTGTGTATTTTAGTCACGTGGTGTGTGAGTGTGTATAGGTGTGTATTTTAGTCACGTGGTCTGTGAGTGTGTATAGGTGTGTATTTTAGTCACATGGTGTGTGAGTGCGTATAGGTGTGTGTTTTAGTCACGTGGTGTGTGTGTGTATAGGTGTGTATTTTAGTCACGTGGTGTGTGTGTGTGTATAGGTGTGTATTTTAGTCACGTGGTGTGTGAGTGTGTATAGGTGTGTATTTTAGTCACATGATGTGTGTGAGTGTGTATAGGTGTGTATTTTAGTCACGTGGTGTGTGTGTGTGTATAGGTTTGTATTTTAGTCACGTGGTGTGTGTGTGTGTATAGGTGTGCATTTTAGTCACGTGGTGTGTGTGAGTGTGTATAGGTGTGTATTTTAGTCACGTGGTGTGTGTGTGTATAGGTTTGTATTTTAGTCACGTGGTGTGTGTGTGTGTATAGCTGTGTATTTTGGACACGTGGTGTGTGTGTGTATAGGTGTGTATTTTAGTCACGTGGTGTGTGAGTGTGTATAGGTGTGTATTTTAGTCACATGGTGTGTGAGTGCATATAGGTGTGTGTTTTAGTCACGTGGTGTGTGTGTGTATAGGTGTGTATTTTAGTCACGAGGTGTGTGAGTGTGTATAGGTGTGTATTTTAGTTACGTGGTGTGTGTGTGTATAGGTGTGTATTTTAGTCACGTGGTGTGTGAGTGCATATAGGTGTGTGTTTTAGTCACGTGGTGTGTGTGTGTATAGGTGTGTATTTTAGTCACGTGGTGTGTGTGTGTATAGGTGTGTATTTTTGTCACATGGTGTGTGAGTGCGTATAGGTGTGTATTTTTGTCACGTTGTGTGTGAGTGCGTATAGGTGTGTATTTTCGACACGTGGTGTGTGAGTGCGTATAGGTGTGTATTTTTGTCACGTGGTGTGTGTGTGTATAGGTGTGTATTTTAGTCACGTGGTGTGTGTGTGTATAGGTGTGTATTTTTGTCACATGGTGTGTGTGTGTATAGGTGTGTTTTAGTCAAGTGGTGTGTGAGTGTGTATAGGTGTGTGTTTTAGTCACGTGGTGTGTGAGTGTGTATAGGTGTTTGTTTTAGTCACGTGGTGTGTGAGTGTGTATAGGTGTGTATTTTAGTCACGTGGTGTGTGTGTGTAGAGGTGTGTATTTTAGTCACGTGGTGTGTGTGTGTATAGGTGTGTGTTTTAGTCACGTGGTGTGTGTGAGTGTGTATAGGTGTGTATTTTAGTCACGTGGTGTGTGTGTGTGTATAGGTTTGTATTTTAGTCACGTGGTGTCTGTGTGTGTATAGGTGTGCATTTTAGTCACGTGGTGTGTGTGAGTGTGTATAGGTGTGTATTTTAGTCACGTGGTGTGTGTGTGTGTATAGGTTTGTATTTTAGTCACGTGGTGTGTGTGTGTGTATAGCTGTGTATTTTAGTCACGTGGTGTGTGTGTGTATAGGTGTGTATTTTAGTCACGTGGTGTGTGAGTGTGTATAGGTGTGTATTTTAGTCACGTGGTCTGTGAGTGTGTATAGGTGTGTATTTTAGTCACGTGGTGTGTGAGTGCGTATAGGTGTGTGTTTTAGTCACGTGGTGTGTGTGTGTATAGGTGTGTATTTTAGTCACGTGGTGTGTGTGTGTGTATAGGTGTGTATTTTAGTCACGTGGTGTGTGAGTGTGTATAGGTGTGTATTTTAGTCACGTGGTGTGTGAGTGTGTATAGGTGTGTATTTTAGTCACATGGTGTGTGAGTGCGTATAGGTGTGTGTTTTAGTCACGTGGTGTGTGTGTGTATAGGTGTGTATTTTAGTCACGTGGTGTGTGAGTGTGTATAGGTGTGTATTTTAGTCACGTGGTGTGTGAGTGCATATAGGTGTGTGTTTTAGTCACGTGGTGTGTGTGTGTATAGGTGTGTATTTTAGTCACGTGGTGTGTGAGTGTGTATAGGTGTGTATTTTAGTCACGTGGTGTGTGTGTGTATAGGTGTGTATTTTAGTCACGTGGTGTGTGAGTGCGTATAGGTGTGTGTTTTAGTCATGTGGTGTGTGAGTGTGTATAGGTGTGTATTTTAGTCACGTGGTGTGTGAGTGCGTATAGGTGTGTGTTTTAGTCACGTGGTGTGTGTGTATAGGTGTGTATTTTAGTCACATGGTGTGTGTGTGTATAGGTGTGTATTTTAGTCACGTGGTGTGTGAGTGCATATAGGTGTGTGTTTTAGTCACGTGGTGTGTGTGTGTATAGGTGTGTATTTTAGTCACATGGTTTTGTGTGTATAGGTGTGTATTTTAGTCATGTGGTGTGTGTGTGTATAGGTGTGTAGTTTAGTCACGTGGTGTGTTAGTGTATAGGTGTGAATTTTAGTCACGTGGTGTGTGTGTGTATAGGTGTGTATTTTAGTCACGTGGTGTGTGTGTGTATAGGTGTGTATTTTAGTCACATGGTTTTGTGTGTATAGGTGTGTATTTTAGTCATGTGGTGTGTGTGTGTATAGGTGTGTATTTTAGTCACGTGGTGCGTTTGTGTATAGGTGTGTATTTTAGTCACGTGGTGTGTGTGTATAGGTGTGTATTTTAGTCACGTGGTGTGTGTGTGTATAGGTGTGTATTTTAGTCCCGTGGTGTGTGTGTGTATAGTTGTGTATTTTAGTCACGTGGTGTGTGAGTGCGTATAGGTGTGTGTTTTAGTCACATGGTGTGTGTGTATAGGTGTGTATTTTAGTCACGTGGTGTGTGAGTGCGTATAGGTGTGTATTTTTGTCACGTGGTGTGTGTGTATAGGTGTGTGTTTTAGTCACGTAGTGTATGAGTGTGTATAGGTGTGTATTTTAGTCACGTGGTGTGTGTGTGTGTATAGATGTGTATTTTAGTCACGTGGTGTGTGTGTGTATAGGTGTGTATTTTAGTCACGTGGTGTGTGAGTGTGTAAAGGTGTGTGTTTTAGTCACGTGGTGTGTAAGTGTGTATAGATGTGTATTTTAGTCACGTGGTGTGTGTGTATAAGTGTGTATTTTAGGCACGTGGTGTGTGAGTGCGTAGAGGTGTGTATTTTAGTCACGTGGTGTGTGTGTGTATAGGTGTGTATTTTAGTCACGTGGTGTGTGTGTGTATAGGTGTGTATTTTAGTCACGTGGTGTGTGTGTGTATAGGTTTGTATTTTAGTCACGTGGTGTGTAAGTGTGTATAGGTGTGTGTTGTAGTCACGTGGTGTGTGTGTGTATAGGTGTGTATTTTAGTCACGTGGTGTGTGTGTGTGTATAGGTGTGTATTTTAGTCACGTGGTGTGTGAGTGTGTATAGGTGTGTATTTTAGTCACGTGGTGTGTGTGTGTGTATAGGTGTGTATTTTAGTCACGTGGTGTGTTTGTGTATAGGTGTGTATTTTAGTCACGTGGTGTGTGAGTGTGTATAGGTGTGTATTTTAGTCACATGGTGTGTGTGTGTATAGGTGTGTATTTTAGTCACGTGGTGTGTGTGTGTATAAGTGTGTATTTTAGTCACGTGGTGTGTGAGTGCGTATAGTTGTGTATTTTAGTCACGTGGTGTGTGTGTGTATAGGTGTGTATTTTAGTCACGTGGTGTGTGTGTGTATAGGTGTGTATTTTAGTCACGTGGTGTGTGAGTGCGTATAGGTGTGTATTTTAGTCACGTGGTGTGTGTGTGTATAGGTGTGTATTTTAGTCATGTGGTGTGTGAGTGCGTATAGGTGTGTATTTTAGTCACGTGGTGTGTGTGTGTATAGGTGTGTATTTTAGTCATGTGGTGTGTGAGTGCGTATAGTTGTGTATTTTAGTCACGTGGTGTGTGTGTGTATAGGTGTGTATTTTAGTCACGTGGTGTGTGAGTGTGTATAGGTGTGTATTTTAGTCACGTGGTGTGTGTGTGTGTATAGGTGTGTATTTTAGTCACGTGGTGTGTTTGTGTATAGGTGTGTATTTTATTCACGAGGTGTGTGAGTGTGTATAGGTGTGTATTTTAGTCACATGGTGTGTGTGTGTATAGGTGTGTATTTTAGTCACGTGGTGTGTGAGTGCATATAGGTGTGTGTTTTAGTCATGTGGTGTGTGTGTGTATAGGTGTATATTTTAGTCACATGGTTTTGTGTGTATAGGTGTGTATTTTAGTCACGTGGTGTGTGTGTGTGTATAGTTGTGTATTTTAGTCACGTGGTGTGTGTGTGTAAAGTTGTGTATTTTAGTCACGGGGTGTGTGTGTGTATAGGTGTGTATTTTAGTCACATGGTGTGTGTGTGTATAGGTGTGTATTTCAGTCACGTGGTGTGTGTGTGTGTATAGTTGTGTATTTTAGTCACGTGGTGTGTGAGTGTGTATAGGTGTGTATTTTAGTCACGTGGTGTGTGTGTGTGTATAGGTTTGTATTTTAGTCACGTGGTGTGTAAGTGTGTATAGGTGTTTGTTTTAGTCACGTGGTGTGTGAGTGTGTATAGGTGTGTATTTTAGTCACGTGGTGTGTGTGTGTAGAGGTGTGTATTTTAGTCACGTGGTGTGTGTGTGTATAGGTGTGTGTTTTAGTCACGTGGTGTGTGTGAGTGTGTATAGGTGTGTATTTTAGTCACGTGGTGTGTGTGTGTGTATAGGTTTGTATTTTAGTCACGTGGTGTGTGTGTGTGTATAGGTGTGCATTTTAGTCACGTGGTGTGTGTGAGTGTGTATAGGTGTGTATTTTAGTCACGTGGTGTGTGTGTGTGTATAGGTTTGTATTTTAGTCACGTGGTGTGTGTGTGTGTATAGCTGTGTATTTTAGTCACGTGGTGTGTGTGTGTATAGGTGTGTATTTTAGTCACGTGGTGTGTGAGTGTGTATAGGTGTGTATTTTAGTCACGTGGTCTGTGAGTGTGTATAGGTGTGTATTTTAGTCACATGGTGTGTGAGTGCGTATAGGTGTGTGTTTTAGTCACGTGGTGTGTGTGTGTATAGGTGTGTATTTTAGTCACGTGGTGTGTGTGTGTGTATAGGTGTGTATTTTAGTCACGTGGTGTGTGAGTGTGTATAGGTGTGTATTTTAGTCACGTGGTGTGTGAGTGTGTATAGGTGTGTATTTTAGTCACATGGTGTGTGAGTGCGTATAGGTGTGTGTTTTAGTCACGTGGTGTGTGTGTGTATAGGTGTGTATTTTAGTCACGTGGTGTGTGAGTGTGTATAGGTGTGTATTTTAGTCACGTGGTGTGTGAGTGCATATAGGTGTGTGTTTTAGTCACGTGGTGTGTGTGTGTATAGGTGTGTATTTTAGTCACGTGGTGTGTGTGTATAGGTGTGTATTTTAGTCACGTGGTGTGTGAGTGTGTATAGGTGTGTATTTTAGTCACGTGGTGTGTGTGTGTATAGGTGTGTATTTTAGTCACGTGGTGTGTGAGTGCGTATAGGTGTGTGTTTTAGTCATGTGGTGTGTGAGTGTGTATAGGTGTGTATTTTAGTCACGTGGTGTGTGAGTGCGTATAGGTGTGTGTTTTAGTCACGTGGTGTGTGTGTATAGGTGTGTATTTTAGTCACATGGTGTGTGTGTGTATAGGTGTGTATATTAGTCACGTGGTGTGTGAGTGCATATAGGTGTGTGTTTTAGTCACGTGGTGTGTGTGTGTATAGGTGTGTATTTTAGTCACATGGTTTTGTGTGTATAGGTGTGTATTTTAGTCATGTGGTGTGTGTGTGTATAGGTGTGTAGTTTAGTCACGTGGTGTGTTAGTGTATAGGTGTGAATTTTAGTCACGTGGTGTGTGTGTGTATAGGTGTGTATTTTAGTCACGTGGTGTGTGTGTGTATAGGTGTGTATTTTAGTCACATGGTTTTGTGTGTATAGGTGTGTATTTTAGTCATGTGGTGTGTGTGTGTATAGGTGTGTATTTTAGTCACGTGGTGCGTTTGTGTATAGGTGTGTATTTTAGTCACGTGGTGTGTGTGTATAGGTGTGTATTTTAGTCACGTGGTGTGTGTGTGTATAGGTGTGTATTTTAGTCCCGTGGTGTGTGTGTGTATAGTTGTGTATTTTAGTCACGTGGTGTGTGAGTGCGTATAGGTGTGTGTTTTAGTCACATGGTGTGTGTGTATAGGTGTGTATTTTAGTCACGTGGTGTGTGAGTGCGTATAGGTGTGTATTTTCGTCACGTGGTGTGTGTGTATAGGTGTGTGTTTTAGTCACGTAGTGTATGAGTGTGTATAGGTGTGTATTTTAGTCACGTGGTGTGTGTGTGTGTATAGATGTGTATTTTAGTCACGTGGTGTGTGTGTGTATAGGTGTGTATTTTAGTCACGTGGTGTGTGAGTGTGTAAAGGTGTGTGTTTTAGTCACGTGGTGTGTAAGTGTGTATAGATGTGTATTTTAGTCACGTGGTGTGTGTGTGTATAAGTGTGTATTTTAGGCACGTGGTGTGTGAGTGCGTAGAGGTGTGTATTTTAGTCACGTGGTGTGTGTGTGTATAGGTGTGTATTTTAGTCACGTGGTGTGTGTGTGTATAGGTGTGTATTTTAGTCACGTGGTGTGTGTGTGTATAGGTTTGTATTTTAGTCACGTGGTGTGTAAGTGTGTATAGGTGTGTGTTTTAGTCACGTGGTGTGTGTGTGTATAGGTGTGTATTTTAGTCACGTGGTGTGTGTGTGTGTATAGGTGTGTATTTTAGTCACGTGGTGTGTGAGTGTGTATAGGTGTGTATTTTAGTCACGTGGTGTGTGTGTGTGTATAGGTGTGTATTTTAGTCACGTGGTGTGTTTGTGTATAGGTGTGTATTTTAGTCACGTGGTGTGTGAGTGTGTATAGGTGTGTATTTTAGTCACATGGTGTGTGTGTGTATAGGTGTGTATTTTAGTCACGTGGTGTGTGTGTGTATAAGTGTGTATTTTAGTCACGTGGTGTGTGAGTGCGTATAGTTGTGTATTTTAGTCACGTGGTGTGTGTGTGTATAGGTGTGTATTTTAGTCACGTGGTGTGTGTGTGTATAGGTGTGTATTTTAGTCACGTGGTGTGTGAGTGCGTATAGGTGTGTATTTTAGTCACGTTGTGTGTGTGTGTATAGGTGTGTATTTTAGTCATGTGGTGTGTGAGTGCGTATAGGTGTGTATTTTAGTCACGTGGTGTGTGTGTGTATAGGTGTGTATTTTAGTCACGTGGTGTGTAAGTGTGTATAGGTGTGTGTTTTAGTCACGTGGTGTGTGTGTGTATAGTTGTGTATTTTAGTCACGTGGTGTGTGTGTGTGTATAGGTGTGTATTTTAGTCACGTGGTGTGTGAGTGTGTATAGGTGTGTATTTTAGTCACGTGGTGTGTGTGTGTGTATAGGTGTGTATTTTAGTCACGTGGTGTGTTTGTGTATAGGTGTGTATTTTAGTCACGAGGTGTGTGAGTGTGTATAGGTGTGTATTTTAGTCACATGGTGTGTGTGTGTATAGGTGTGTATTTTAGTCACGTGGTGTGTGAGTGCATATAGGTGTGTGTTTTAGTCATGTGGTGTGTGTGTGTATAGGTGTATATTTTAGTCACATGGTTTTGTGTGTATAGGTGTGTATTTTAGTCACGTGGTGTGTGTGTGTATAGGTGTGTATTTTAGTCACGTGGTGTGTGTGTGTAAAGTTGTGTATTTTAGTCACGGGGTGTGTGTGTGTATAGGTGTGTATTTTAGTCACATGGTGTGTGTGTGTATAGGTGTGTATTTCAGTCACGTGGTGTGTGTGTGTGTATAGTTGTGTATTTTAGTCACGTGGTGTGTGAGTGTGTATAGGTGTGTATTTTAGTCACGTGGTGTGTGTGTGTATAGGTTTGTATTTTAGTCACGTGGTGTGTAAGTGTGTATAGGTGTGTGTTTTAGTCACGTGGTGTGTGTGTGTATAGGTGTGTATTTTAGTCACGTGGTGTGTGTGTATAGGTGTGTATTTTAGTCACGTGGTGTGTGAGTGTGTATAGGTGTGTATTTTAGTCACGTGGTGTGTGTGTGTGTATAGGTGTGTATTTTAGTCACGTGGTGTGTGTGTGTGTATAGGTGTGTATTTTAGTCACGTGGTGTGTTTGTGTATAGGTGTGTATTTTAGTCACGTGGTGTGTGAGTGTGTATAGGTGTGTATTTTAGTCACATGGTGTGTGTGTGTGTATAGATGTGTATTTTAGTCACGTGGTGTGTGAGTGTGTATAGGTGTGTGTTTTAGTCACATGGTGTGTGAGTGTGTATAGGTGTGTATTTTAGTCACGTGGTGTGTGAGTGTGTATAGGTGTGTGTTTTAGTCACATGGTGTGTGAGTGTGTATAGGTGTGTATTTTAGTCACGTGGTGTGTGAGTGTGTATAGGTGTGTGTTTTAGTCACGTGGTGTGTGTATAGGTCTGTGTTTTAGTCACGTGGTGTGTGTGTATAGGTGTGTATTTTAGTCACGTGGTGTGTGTGTATAGGTGTGTTTTAGTCACGTGGTGTGTGTGTGTATAGGTGTGTGTTTTAGTCACATGGTGTGTGTGTGTATAGGTGTGTATTTTAGTCACGTGGTGTGTGAGTGCATATAGGTGTGTGTTTTAGTCATGTGGTGTGTGTGTGTATAGGTGTATATTTTAGTCACATGGTTTTGTGTGTATAGGTGTGTATTTTAGTCACGTGGTGTGTGTGTGTAAAGTTGTGTATTTTAGTCACGTGGTGTGTGTGTGTATAGGTGTGTATTTTAGTCACGTGGTGTGTGTGTGTATAGGTGTGTATTTTAGTCACGGGGTGTGTGTGTGTATAGGTGTGTATTTTAGTCACATGGTGTGTGTGTGTATAGGTGTGTATTTTAGTCACGTGGTGTGTGTGTATAGTTGTGTCTTTTAGTCACGTGGTGTGTGAGTGTGTATAGGTGTGTGTTTTAGTCATGTGGTGTGTGAGTGTGTATAGGTGTGTATTTTAGTCACGTGGTGTGTGTGTGTATAGGTGTGTGTTTTAGTCACGTAGTGTGTGAGTGTGTATAGGTGTGTATTTTAGTCACGTGGTGTGTGAGTGTGTATAGGTGTGTGTTTTAGTAACGTGGTGTGTGAGTGTGTATAGGTGTGTATTTTAGTCACGTGGTGTGTGAGTGTGTATAGGTGTGTGTTTTAGTCACGTGGTCTGTGAGTGTGTATAGGTGTGTGTTTTAGTCACGTGGTGTGTGAGTGTGTATAGGTGTGTGTTTTAGTCACGTGGTGTGTGAGTGTGTATAGGTGTGTATTTTAGTCACATGGTGTGTGTGTGTATAGGTGTGTATTTTAGTCCCGTGGTGTGTGTGTGTATAGTTGTGTATTTTAGTCACGTAGTGAATGAGTGTGTATAGGTGTGTATTTTAGTCACGTGGTGTGTGTGTGTGTATAGATGTGTATTTTAGTCACGTGGTTTGTGTGTGTATAGGTGTGTATTTTAGTCACGTGGTGTGTGAGTGTGTAAAGGTGTGTGTTTTAGTCACGTGGTGTGTAAGTGTGTATAGGTGTGTATTTTAGTCACGTGGTGTGTGTGTGTATAAGTGTGTATTTTAGGCACGTGGTGTGTGTGTGTGTATAGGTGTGTATTTTAGTCACGTGGTGTGTGTGTGTATAGGTTTGTATTTTAGTCACGTGGTGTGTAAGTGTGTATAGGTGTGTGTTTTAGTCACGTGGTGTGTGAGTGTGTATAGGTGTGTATTTTAGTCACGTGGTGTGTGTGTGTATAGGTTTGTATTTTAGTCACGTGGTGTGTAAGTGTGTATAGGTGTGTGTTTTAGTCACGTGGTGTGTGTGTGTATAGGTGAGTATTTTAGTCACGTGGTGTGTGTGTGTGTATAGGTGTGTATTTTAGTCACGTGGTGTGTGAGTGTGTATAGGTGTGTATTTTAGTCACGTGGTGTGTGTGTGTGTATAGGTGTGTATTTTAGTCACGTGGTGTGTTTATGTATAGGTGTGTATTTTAGTCACGTGGTGTGTGAGTGTGTATAGGTGTGTATTTTAGTCACATGGTGTGTGTGTGTATAGGTGTGTATTTTAGTCACGTGGTGTGTGTGTGTATAAGTGTATATTTTAGTCACGTGGTGTGTGAGTGCATATAGGTGTGTATTTTAGTCACGTGGTGTGTGTGTGTATAGGTGTGTATTTTAGTCACGTGGTGTGTGTGTGTATAGGTGTGTATTTTAGTCACGTGGTGTGTGAGTGCGTATAGGTGTGTATTTTAGTCACGTGGTGTGTGTGTGTATAGGTGTGTATTTTAGTCACGTGGTGTGTAAGTGTGTATAGGTGTGTGTTTTAGTCACGTGGTGTGTGTGTGTATAGTTGTGTATTTTAGTCACGTGGTGTGTGTGTGTGTATAGGTGTGTATTTTAGTCACGTGGTGTGTAAGTGTGTATAGGTGTGTATTTTAGTCACGTGGTGTGTGTGTGTGTATAGGTGTGTATTTTAGTCACGTGGTGTGTTTGTGTATAGGTGTGTATTTTAGTCACGTGGTGTGTAAGTGTGTATAGGTGTGTATTTTAGTCACATGGTGTGTGTGTGTATAGGTGTGTATTTTAGTCACGTGGTGTGTGTGTATAGGTGTGTATTTTAGTCACGTGGTGTGTAAGTGTGTATAGGTGTGTATTTTAGTCACATGGTGTGTGTGTGTATAGGTGTGTATTTTAGACACGTAGTGTGTGAGTGCGTATATGTGCATGTTTTAGTCACATGGTGTGTGTGTATAGGTGTGTATTTTTGTCACGTGGTGTGTGTGTGTGTATAGGTGTGTGTTTTAGTCAAGTGGTGTGTGAGTGTGTATAGGTGTGTGTTTTAGTCACGTGGTGTGTGAGTGTGTATAGGTGTGTATTTTAGTCACGTGGTGTGTGGGTGTGTATAGGTGTTTGTTTTAGTCACGTGGTGTGTGTGTGTATAGGTGTGTATTTTAGTCACATGGTGTGTGTGTGTATAGGTGTGTATTTTAGTCACGTGGTGTGTGTGTGTATAGGTGTATATTTTAGTCACGTGGTGTGTGAGTGTGTATAGGTTTGTATTTTAGTCACGTGGTGTGTGTGTGTGTATAGGTGTGTATTTTAGTCACGTGGTGTGTGTGTGTATAGGTGTGTATTTTAGTCACGTGGTGTGTGTGTGTATAGGTGTGTATTTTAGTCACATGGTGTGTGAGTGTGTATAGGTGTGTATTTTAGTCACGTGGTGTGTGAGTGCGTATAGGTGTGTGTTTTAGTCACGTGGTGTGTGTGTGTGCATAGGTGTGTATTTTAGTCACGTGGTGTGTGAGTGTGTACAGGTGTGTATTTTAGTCACGTGGTGTGTGAGTGCGTATAGGTGTGTGTTGTAGTCACGTGGTGTGTGTGTGTGTATAGGTGTGTATTTTAGTCACGTGGTGTGTGAGTGCGTATAGGTGTGTGTTTTAGTCACGTGGTGTGTGTGAGTGTGTATAGGTGTGTGTTTTAGTCACGTGGTGTGTGTGTGTATAGGTGTGTATTTTAGTCACATGGTGTGTGTGTGTATAGGTGTGTACTTTAGTCACGTGGTGTGTGAGTGCATATAGGTGTGTGTTTTAGTCACGTGGTTTGTGTGTGTATAGGTGTGTATTTTAGTCACATGGTTTTGTGTGTATAGGTGTGTATTTTAGTCATGTGGTGTGTGTGTGTATAGGTGTGTATTTTAGTCATGTGGTGCGTTTGTGTATAGGTGTGTATTTTAGTCACGTGGTGTGTGTGTGTATACGTGTGTATTTTAGTCACGTGGTGTGTGTGTGTATAGGTGTGTATTTTAGTCCCGTGGTGTGTGAGTGCATATAGGTGTGTGTTTTAGTCATGTGGTGTGTGTGTGTATAGGTGTATATTTTAGTCACATGGTTTTGTGTGTATAGGTGTGTATTTTAGTCACGTGGTGTGTGTGTGTATAGGTGTGTATTTTAGTCACGTGGTGTGTGTGTGTAAAGTTGTGTATTTTAGTCACGGGGTGTGTGTGTGTATAGGTGTGTATTTTAGTCACATGGTGTGTGTGTGTATAGGTGTGTATTTTAGTCACGTGGTGTGTGTGTGTGTATAGTTGTGTATTTTAGTCACGTGGTGTGTGAGTGTGTATAGGTGTGTATTTTAGTCACGTGGTGTGTGTGTGTATAGGTTTGTATTTTAGTCACGTGGTGTGTAAGTGTGTAGAGGTGTGTGTTTTAGTCACGTGGTGTGTGTGTGTGTATAGGTGTGTATTTTAGTCACGTGGTGTGTGTGTGTGTATAGGTGTGTATTTTAGTCACGTGGTGTGTGAGTGTGTATAGGTGTGTATTTTAGTCACGTGGTGTGTGTGTGTGTATAGGTGTGTATTTTAGTCACGTGGTGTGTGTGTGTGTATAGGTGTGTATTTTAGTCACGTGGTGTGTTTGTGAATAGGTGTGTATTTTAGTCACGTGGTGTGTGAGTGTGTATAGGTGTGTATTTTAGTCACATGGTGTGTGTGTGTGTATAGATGTGTATTTTAGTCACGTGGTGTGTGAGTGTGTATAGGTGTGTGTTTTAGTCACATGGTGTGTGAGTGTGTATAGGTGTGTATTTTAGTCACGTGGTGTGTGAGTGTGTATAGGTGTGTGTTTTAGTCACATGGTGTGTGAGTGTGTATAGGTGTGTATTTTAGTCACGTGGTGTGTGTGTGTATAGGTGTGTGTTTTAGTCACGTGGTGTGTGTATAGGTCTGTGTTTTAGTCACGTGGTGTGTGTGTATAGGTGTGTATTTTAGTCACGTGGTGTGTGTGTATAGGTGTGTTTTAGTCACGTGGTGTGTGAGTGTGTATAGGTGTGTGTTTTAGTCACCATGGTGTGTGTGTGTATAGGTGTGTATTTTAGTCACGTGGTGTGTGAGTGCATATAGGTGTGTGTTTTAGTCATGTGGTGTGTGTGTGTATAGGTGTATATTTTAGTCACATGGTTTTGTGTGTATAGGTGTGTATTTTAGTCACGTGGTGTGTGTGTGTAAAGTTGTGTATTTTAGTCACGTGGTGTGTGTGTGTATAGGTGTGTATTTTAGTCACGTGGTGTGTGTGTGTATAGGTGTGTATTTTAGTCACGGGGTGTGTGTGTGTATAGGTGTGTATTTTAGTCACATGGTGTGTGTGTGTATAGGTGTGTATTTTAGTCACGTGGTGTGTGTGTATAGTTGTGTATTTTAGTCACGTGGTGTGTGAGTGTGTATAGGTGTGTGTTTTAGTCATGTGGTGTGTGAGTGTGTATAGGTGTGTATTTTAGTCACGTGGTGTGTGTGTGTATAGGTGTGTGTTTTAGTCACGTGGTGTGTGAGTGTGTATAGGTGTGTATTTTAGTCACGTGTGGTGTGTGAGTGTGTAGAGGTGTGTGTTTTAGCTACGTGGTGTGTGAGTGTGTATAGGTTTGTTTTTAAGTCTCGTGGTGTGTGAGTGTGTATAGGTGTGTGTTTTAGTCACGTGGTCTGTGAGTGTGTATCGGTGTGTGTTTTAGTCACGTGGTGTGTGAGTGTGTATAGGTGTGTGTTTTAGTCACGTGGTGTGTGAGTGTGTATAGGTGTGTATTTTAGTCACATGGTGTGTGTGTGTATAGCTGTTGATTTTAGTCACGACGTGTGTGTGTGTGTGTGTATAGGTGTGTATTTTAGTCACGTGGTGTGTGTGTATAGGTGTGTATTTTAGTCATGTGGTGTGTGTATGTATAGGTGTGTATTTTAGTCACGTGGTGTGTGTGTGTATAAGTGTGTATTTTACTCACGTGGTGTGTGTGTGTATAGGTGTGAATTTTAGTCATGTGGTGTGTGTATGTATAGGTGTGTATTTTAGTCACGTGGTGTGTGTGTGTATAGGTGTGTATTTTAGTCACGTGGTGTGTGTGTGTATAGGTGTGTATTTTAGTCACGTGGTCTGTGTGCATTTTAGTCACGTGGTGTGTGTGTGTGTATAGGTTTGTATTTTAGTCACATGGTGTGTATGTGTATAGGTGTGTATTTTAGTCATGTGGTGTGTGTGGTTGTGTGTGTATAGGTGTGTATTTTAGTCACGTGGTGTGTGTGTGTATAGCTGTGTATTTTAGTCACGTGGTGTGTGTGTGTAGGTGTGTGGCTAGTCCGTGAATTATAAGTATGTATAGGTGTGTATTTTAGTCACGTGGTGTGTGTGTGTATAGGTGTGTATATTAGTCACGTGGTGTGTGTGTGTGTATAAGTGAGTATTTTACTCACGTGGTGTTTGTGTGTGTATAGGTGTGTATTTCATTCACTTGGTGTGTGTGTGTGTATAGGTGTGTATATTAGTCACGTGGTGTGTTTATGTATAGGTGTGTATTTTAGTCACGTGGTGTGTGAGTGTGTATAGGTGTGTATTTTAGTCACATGGTGTGTGTGTGTATAGGTGTGTATTTTAGTCACGTGGTTTGTGAGTGTGTATAGGTGTGTATTTTAGTCACGTGGTGTGTGAGTGCGTATAGGTGTGTATTTTAGTCACGTGGTGTGTGTGTGTATAGGTGTGTATTTTAGTCACGTGGTGTGTAAGTGTGTATAGGTGTGTGTTTTAGTCACGTGGTGTGTGTGTGTATAGTTGTGTATTTTAGTCACGTGGTGTGTGTGTGTGTATAGGTGTGTATTTCAGTCACGGGGTGTGTGTGTGTATAGGTGTGTATTTTCGTCACATGGTGTGTGTGTGTGTATAGGTGTGTATTTTAGTCATGTGGTGTGTGTGTGTGTATAGGTGTGTATAGGTGTGTATTTTAGTCACGTGGTGTGTGAGTGTGTATAGGTGTGTAATTTAGTCACATGGTGTGTGTGTATAGGTGAGTATATTAGTCATGTGGTGTGTGTGTGTGTTTGTATAGGTGTGTATTTTAGTCACGTGGTTTGTGAGTGCGTATAGGTGCATGTTTTAGTCACATGGTGTGTGTGTATAGGTGTGTATTTTTTGTCACGTGGTGTGTGTGTGTGTATAGGTGTGTGTTTTAGTCAAGTGGTGTGTGAGTGTGTATAGGTGTGTGTTTTAGTCACGTGGTGTGTGAGTGTGTATAGGTGTGTATTTTAGTCACGTGGTGTGTGAGGTGTGTATAGGTGTTTGTTTTAGTCACGTGGTGTGTGTGTGTATAGGTGTGTATTTTAGTCACATGGTGTGTGTGTGTATAGGTGTGTATTTTAGTCACGTGGTGTGTGTGTGTATAGGTGTATATTTTAGTCACGTGGTGTGAGTGTGTATAGGTTTGTATTTTAGTCACGTGGTGTGTGTGTGTGTATAGGTGTGTATTTTAGTCACGTGGTGTGTGTGTGTATAGGTGTGTATTTTAGTCACGTGGTGCGTTT